>NC_050068.2:162532549-162622564 GCF_009764565.3 Dermochelys coriacea
AGTACAGTGATTTTTTCCAGTCTGACCCTAGTCAGAAGATATTACCTGAATAATTGATAGATGTATCTATAGTGAATCGCCTGAAATAAATGGCTATCTGGAATCCTCCAGGTAAATGTAATATAATAGGAATATTGTCAAGATAGATCAATTTTAAAGCCAAAGAGCCTTTTAATATGGAAACTGAAATCTACTGCCCAGCTGACTTTTCTAAATGAATAAAAATGGTTCTTTAAAGTTATCAGATTTAATGTTAATAGAAAATATGTATCTAATGAAGCGTTCTCTTTACCCCATATTTCATCTTTAACGAGTCCATGATTCTAATGATATGTGGTTTACATTCCTGGTGATTTTCCATTAGATGAGAGGTCATGGAACAAGCCTCTGTGTCCACTTCTGGAACAAAGGCCCATCTGTACCTGAAACAAATGTATTGTACAAGTCAGAAATCATTCATGAGTGTCCCTTCCCTAGAAATAAATAAAAAATGCTGAAAATTACAACACTAAGCTTTCTTATCCCACTGTTTTAATAGCTGTGCTGACCATCCTCCCGCATGCTCTGTTATGAGAGCTATATTTTGTGGTTCAGTCTGTTTAAGTATTGAAAGGATAGATAAGAATGAAAATGAAACAGACCCTTGCTCTCTCCCAACAATTCTCTTGTGTTGGAAACAGCAAAATCTTCTCCAAGTCTGATATCTAAATATTTGTCAGATATCCAGCAGGTTATGCCCATATGGGACGTTGTCCGATTAAAATATAATTATGCAAACCACTGTCATATAATTGCAACAAATCATGTACAAAGTGTAACATATGGCCAGAAAGGGTTAAGCAGCTTGCAGGCTAACTAAACCAGAGCCAGCCTGTAGAGACATGTTAGAAATGGAAATTAAGGCCATTCAATGCTAGATAGGTTTGCATTTCAAAGTTCTAGCCTATGTTGTTAAAAGTTTAAAGTGATTTAATAATTTTATTAAGATGATGTTGAAGTAAAAAGAAAACGGTACAGAGTTTAAGCATAGAAGTTTCTGGTTATCAGGGAATAAGGTACAGATCATCAAGGGTGCGAAATTCGGTTTAGGAACAGATGCGTAAGGAATACATAATCTGCAATCTCTCCGACTGGAGGTAAAAGTTTAACGGGTCAAAGTACAAACATTGAGATATGGGGGTATGTTGTTCATATAATGGCTATGTTCAGGTGTGAAGTATAATGAGTGGATACGATGATGAGGATGGATTTACCCTCATTTGGTGGGATTTAATGTTCAGTGAGACTAATTATGTGTTTACTTATAGATGCTAGCCATATAAACAAACAGTTCCTGTCTTTCACTATAGCTATTGATTCAGAGATCAAAAGGGAATATTAACATTTAGATGAATCTTGGGTGAAATAATGTCACTGTCTATATGTCTCTTTGAAGTTTGTGATAGACTGCTTAATAGATAAATTATTTTATGTTAATCCATGTAGATAATTACCGGCAATGCTTAGGGAATAGACCTACTTCAAAGTCACCCTGATTGCCCATTGTTTACCCAGGACTGTATGGTCAAGTGGATGCTAGAACACTGTATAAAAGACCTTTGGGTCGTGATCCTGTCATCTCAGATCTGCTTGAGGTTTCATGCAGGGGAAGTCTATGCCATAAGGATTGAGATCCCAGTCCTAAAATGTAACACTCTGAATATAATATTGGATGTTGGACTTTAACCTCTGAACTAAATTCTAAAAGAACTCTTTGCAACTACAAAGCTCACCATCTCTGCTATGAATCTGAACCTAAAGAATTGAACTCATGTCTGTATGCATATTGATCTTTTAACCATACTCTCTCTCTCCTTTTTTAATAAATTTTAGTTTAGTTAATAAGAATTGGCTGTAAGCCTGTGCTTGGGTCTGATCTGGAATATTCATTAACCTGGGAGGTAACGTGTTCAATCCTTTGGAATTGGAAGAACTTTTTTATATGATGAATAAGATTTTCATTAATCCTCATCATATCTGACTTGGGTACCTGGATGGAGACCTGAGGCTGGGTTACTTTAAGGGAACTGTGGTGTTGGCAGTCTCTCGTTGGAATCTGTTTTTGAAGTTTTTTTGTTGAAGAATTGCCACTCTTAGGTCTGTAATCGAGTGACCAGAGAGATTGAAGTGTTCTCCGACTGGTTTTTGAATGTTATAATTCTTGATGTCTGATTTGTGTCCATTTATTCTTTTACGTAGAGACTGTCTAGTTTGACCAATGTACATGGCAGAGGGGCACTGTTGGCACATGATGGCATATATTTGTCATTTATTTTTAAATGGTGCACAAATAGTATGTTACCTACAGTACTATATGCCATATAGCTATAAATTAAAAAAAGTAACTTGAGGACTTACATTTGAAATAACTGCATCTTGTCAGGTGGAAAAGAAAGTGCTATGTCCAGGAACTTACAAGCTGATAAATACAAGGACAGCTCATTCTGTTGTATGTCTGAAAGTAAGGGGCCACTGCCATCAGCTGAAGTTTTCTGTCTGTTTACTTTGGTGTTGCTCCTGTGTGATTTACCAGGAAGGAAAGCACTATTAAAAAAAAACCCCACTAAATATTTTCCATCTGCTGAAGGATTACAGTCACCTATAAGGATTCATTTGTACTATATATTTTATCTTCAGACATTTATTTAAAAAACAACTACATGGTAAAATAGTCAAAAACTGATTAATCTCTTCACCCATTTTTTCCTGTAAGTAGCCCATTTCTAAAACACAATTGCCACATCAGCTGCCTAATGACAACATTTACTGTATGTCAGTGCCAGACTTCAATATGCAACATTGCTTGCAAGCTGCAAATGCTATTGTGATTTTCAGAAATTCCAGCCAGAAAGTAACCACAACTCCACGTACAAGATTCTGAGACAGGTTTAAGTTTCTTGGACATGTTTTGTTAATTTGTTTCTGTTTTTTGGGAGATAAACAATTCTTACTTTGATGGTTCATCCTCCTCAGCTAAGTCTTCTTCCAGCTGTATAAACGTCTGAATCTTAACCAAAAAAAAGGCATATTTTTGTTTTGGAAAGTTGTAAACTGTTAAAGTGTATACACAACTCTATCATGGAAAAGACTGCTTCATATGAGGTTAGGAAATGCAGAATAAGTTTTATTTTAACTTTGTCATTTATAAACACCGTCAACCTATCACAAGAATTAGTTCTTGGAACAACAAAATTTATAAATGAAAAGTAAAATACATTTTCAAACCACAACAGTCCCCCCAAATTATCTAATTGAAAACTAAGATGTAAAATCATAAACCAGTTGCAAAGATGGAGTGTGTTTGGAAGGAAGGGAAAGATGGATATGGAAAGCAAATGTAATATTTTCTACATTGGTAAACGTAAAGGCATTATTGCTTACCAATTCAGTCACCATGATTGGCCACAGTGAGGTTAGATGCTGAGGAGAAATTCTTAGTAACAGAACTCTGAAAAAGAGAAACATCTGGGCAGCAACTATAGAAGTCTGTCCAACACGGAGGTTCTCTGTCAGTCGTTCTGAAACACATTTTCAAAAAAGTTATAATTTTTCATGTACATAAAACTTGTTTTGGTAAATCAGAAATGCAGGGAAAAATGTCGTTTGCTTTGATTATGTCATCCAGTTTTGATTGGTCGTTCTTTTCACTCCATCAAAGAAATTGTCAGTTTTTCCAAAAATTCTCTCAAAACATGACAATAATTTGGAGCTAGATTAATTTTGTTTGAGTTTTTTCTTGTCAAAAACTAACTATGTTAGAGGTCAGAGATTTTAAAGGTCCCCCCCCCCCCCCAGCAAAAATTCAGAGGTGGTAGGGAAATAGGTAATACAACAAAAATATATAAACGATAAGACGACTGTATCTATGGAAACAAGGCACATTTTAAACATATACTCTTACCTTGTATTAATGGAAGGTAAAGGTGATACTGATCAATTTCTCCACTAAAGACAGCAAAAGCCTGACGCTTTAACAACATTGCTTTTTGCTCAAAACTTGGAAACATTTTTAAAGAACTGCTTTGCATACCTACAAAAAAGACCATGTGTACATAGTTTAAGAGATACATTTTTACTTCCAAACACAAAAGTTATTTCTAGGGCTATCACGCAATTAAAAAAAATGAATCATGATTAATTGCAAGACTTAAAAAATTAATTGTGATTAATCACAGTTTTAATCGCACAGTTAAACAATATTAGAATACCATTTATTGAAATATTTTTAGGGCATTTCTATATTTTCAAATATAGGGTCAAGGCTAGGGGCTCTGGGCTTCAGCCCCCCTCAGGGTACGGGGCAGGGCTGCAGAGCTTCAGCCACTCTTGGGGTTCCAAACCCCCCCCCCCTCACCTGGGAAGCTGCGGATTGAGGCTGCTTCAGCCCCCTCCCCTCCTGGCCACTGATGCATTAATCGCATACCTATGGGCAGGCAGGAAGCATTAAAAATGCATTGATTTTGCTGTAAATTAATTGCAGGCGTTAACTGCAATTAATTGACAGCCCTAGTTATTTCTTAGACCATTAAAACCCATTGAAAGGGGGGACAATTGGCACAATGTAGGTCTGCATGTATGGGTGGGGAATTCTGGTTGCAAGAAAAGCACTTCAGCTGCTAGGAGGTTGTCCAGCAATTCCAACTCCCACCTCCACCCCTGTGTGCCCATCTCTCCTCTCCTCTGTGTTCCTATATGTATGATTTTGGATCTCAGAATGAGCTCTGTGACACTGAAATACCTGTCACAGATTTAAAAACGATGGATCCAAAATACATTAAGGGTTGTGCTTTTTTTTTTGTTTTTTGTTTTTTTTAAAAAAAGAGCTTTGTATCTTAAAAGTATCCTCCCCTCAATTCTCAGGTGTGTTTTAGGGGTCTTCTCTTGCCCTCCATCAAGCCTTGAGAGTTGGAGACTTCCCCTGGAGGGGAGTCTCCATCTTCCCATAATTTGGGTCGAGCCTGCTGAATGAGGTTTTAGAGTGTGAGGGGTCAAAAGAATGCTGAAGCCTTCTACTCTTACGATGGTGCTCCCCCCTGCATGGAGCTCTTTTCTATCCTACAGACAGAATCATCGCAAAAATATGATAGCAGGAATCCCTTATCTGAGCTATATGCAGGAGATGCTACAGTAGGGGTTTAAACTCCCCAGCAAGATAAGCATCGGTAAGTGACATGTACAAGTGGCAATAATTCTGATGAAGTTCGTTTGCAGGAATCCAAGTTTATTATACATTTATCATCATTTCTGAAAAGAGAACTTTTAGAATATCTTCCTGAACACGGCTACTACTCTCTACCCTTTTGAGCATGTTAACAGAGGAGGATTTCTATGAGTAAATTATTTAACTATAGCTAATCAAGGTTGATAACATTATGAGCTGTGAAAATGCACTGAAGATAACATATTACCTCCTTAATTTAATGTAAGACAAAATATACGTTTGAGAGCTCACCAGAATTTAAATTCCAAAAATTGTTGTAGCAATAAATTACCAGCAAAGAATACTTACTCATGAAATCTTTAAACATAGTTTTCTCATGTGTTAGAAGATGATCTATAATGGACCTCCAACTAAATAAAATATACAAAGAATTAAAGATAAACACAACTTTTCAGTGTAGACACCCCATCATACAAAAGAAACCCCGGGATAACATTTCATACAAAAGAAGCACATTTTACCATTTCATTTTTGATTTGTGTTTGAAATGCCAGACATGGTTATTTTATGCTCTTGAACCTGATTATGTGAGGATCCCAAAGTTAATGTGGAGAATATGCATTTACATGATATGAAGAGAAGTTATCCTGCCACTACACACTGATGAAAACCTAATCCTTTTATAAAACAATTTGCTAGGACTAGTAATTTGGCACTTATTTCAATGTTAATATATTCTGTAGGGAAGTTCAAGATAAGAATTCTTTTCAATAATAGTAGGCTTCCCCTTAATATCTTTGGAAATTTCCAACAGAATTACAGATTACCACAATTTCATTTCTTACTGAATGCATGAAGTGTCCATTTGGAAGAAAGCTGGGTCCACAAATAACTCCAGAACTTCTTTTTTCCAGGCTCGTTTAGTGTAGGCATATCCACTTAGGGAGCTGAGCAACCGAGCACCAGCATGGAAGCTAGGGGCATTATAGGCACTGCAAATAAACTTCAAATATTAATATTCAGGACAGACATGCCCACCAAATGACTGCCTTTCTCCCCAGAACTTCAAGCCTAGTCCTGACAGTAATAATTTACTCCAAATTCTGTTTGCTAGATATAGAAGAGGTTTATTTTCCCTAGCACTGAGGAAATGAATGTCTCTTCAATTATACAGATGAATCGGAATTAACCATTACATGGCAAAATGCTATCTCAGCTCTTTTCAGATGGCCTGCCATATTCTGCAAAATTTAAGATTACTGAAGTTTCTAGTCCTTACTCTAAATTGAAGGACAGAGTTTACAGACTTGAACAATAGCATTAGTATCCCACTACTGCCCTGGTTACAATAGAGTCACTGTGACAGTTTCGCAGGGCACTTAGTCCATGCCTACAGATTCCACTCAGAGAAGGAGTTTGCTATATTTAGCAGTTAGAAAAGATCTAATCATTAGGAAAGTGCACGCCTAAACAAAACAGAAGGTGTGCGCCATCCTGCTATTGGCTGATGACCAACAACTAAACTACAGGAGGGATTCCTGCATGGGCAAGGGCATAGATCCACTAAGACTACCAACTGAGTAGCCTTGCAAAAATTGTTATGAAAGTTTACCTGATCGCCTGTGTTTTGTGATAATCATGATTAAATTGTGTTATACTTTATGTTAAAAAAGTTACCTTTATTTATTCAGAGTCCTAAAAATGCTAAAAAGGGCACACACCTTATTCATATACTGCAAGTACCCTTCACATATGTTAAAGATAAATCCTTAATTTAAGGCAACCCACAACAAATATGCTTTCACCCCAAACAAGTCCCCACCCATTATAGTTTCCCTTATGCCCCCATCTTGTAAATGCATGGGAAATAAAGTTAAGCCTTAGAACATGCCTTGAAGATCAGATTAACATTTAGCATGATTTAAAGAAAATATAAATATGTACAGCAAGGGCTATTACCTGTGATTGCGTAGATACGGAAATACGTAATACAGCAGGCGTGAAATTAATGGCACAGCTTTCTCTTTTTCATCACTACGGTAAACCATGTCCAGGAGAGAAGCAAGAACCTTCAGAAAACCCAAATCCCACATGTGACCAATGCACCCCTGTATTCACATCCTACACACCATTACAATAATTTTGTACAAAATATGCCTTGTGAGGTATTATTTAAAAACTAATAATTAGATGGTCAGTAACATCATGGTGAAATGAATGTACTAACATAACATATAAAATTATGAATGTAAGATGAAATCATGACTGAAGTGTGTTTACCAGACAAGTCTGGGGAGTGAGTATACCTGTTTCGCAAAGACACAGGACAAGCTGACACCTCTAGACAGGTGTAACCAAAGCTCCTGGGCAATCACCTATCAAGTGGGCAATCATGGGCAAGGAAGGGGGCAGGAACAAACAGATTTGTGTGTCTTAGCAAACAGTACGTCTCTTTCACCACCAGACTCCTGGTCTTTGTCCACACAGCCTGAAGGAACGTTATCTGGGTATAACTCTCAGGAAAATGCATTTCAAAGGGTGACTGGACTACAAAAGTGAGGAGGCAAAAACACCCCAAGTTCTCTCGCTATCCACCTCTCTTTCTTTCACCTAAGATAACAAAAGAAACAGTCTTTGGACTTTGGGGCAGGATCTTCAACTGAGAATTTGGTCAGCAATGTTACTGGGAGCACATGGTAAGAATTTGATCTTGAACCAAGTCTAGTCTGCTAAGTTTTAACACTAGGAAGTGTTTTATCTTTATTTCTGTTTAACTATTTCTGACTTTAATGCTTTATACTTGTACTCACTTAAAACCTCTCTCTTTGTAGGTAAATAAACTTGTTTTATTCTTTAATTAAAACTAATCCAGGGTTGTTGATTGTGCAGGTATCTCCATTTACGGCAGCAGACTGTTGCATATTAATTCCTTTCAAGGGGCAATGGACCTAATATATATGCACTACCAGCAGTGGGCTCTGCAGAACACAATTTTTTGCAGAAAATCCAGGACTGGGAGTGTGGTGGGGTCATCCTGCAAGTGGTAACCAAGGCTTGTGGAAGCCACAGTGTGACTGATGTGTGGCTGACAGGCCGCGGCGAGACACAGATACTCCGGGTGTTGTCTGCATGTTGCAAGGCTGTTTGCGAGTAGCCAGGTGGGAACTATAGCAGCAAAAGCATTGTGATGCACCCAAGTTTGTGGGGAAGGGGTGACAGTCCCTCTCTGGTCTGGATTGCATCCTGGAATGTCCTATCATATTAAGCTGCAATAGACACTTTTGGAGAGGGAGAATGTTAAACTTCAGAAAAAGTCAAAAAGGAAAACGGTCTCACCTTCACTATCATACCCCAGAATAAACCCCACACCTTAGTTTAGCTGTATCAATTGTTAACCACTATATAGAGAAGAATGGCAAGCATCTGTCTTGCTAGCTCATATGCTTGACTCCCATAAAGCTTTACGAAGTAATGCTATGGGACGGTTGTCATATAGGCCTAGGGCTCCCAGCTCTGTTCAGGGAACTAAAAGGTAAAGCTAACTTTGAGCGTATTAAACGTACATAAGATGTGCTCTAAAAGCAATGGAAATGTATCTATTTTTACAGCTTCAGAAGGCACTTTTAACTGCATATGTACTAGCAAATGCAGCAAATATGCTTGGTTTCAGTGCTTGAATAATAGGTTATGAAATTGTAATCAAGACCACAAGAAAAGGATAAACGGGTAAACAAACATAACTGGAGGAAATGAATCAGTACTAAGCATGAAGCTTTGCATACGTTATAGTGAAAAATAATGGAAAATTACTCATAAGTGAGCTCTGTATTGAGTATAGAACAGAACATATAGGGGACATGAATCATCTTGCTTGTGCAGGAAATGTTACCTTACTGTCAAATTTGTGGTTATGATTAGATAATGTATGTATGTAACCAACTGCAAAAGGCAAAGTGAAGTAATTGATTAGAAAGTGTTACATAGGAAACCATAAACTGTATAAGTACACAAACAGCCAGGATATAAAAACCGCACTGAATTGCAACAAACTGGGACCAAATCTGCAAAACTGTACCCAGGAAGGGTAAAGTATCAATCTTTGCTTGTGTTCTGTAAAATCCTGATTAATCTTAGATGTATAGTCTTTGATTAATAAATTGATTGAGCTTAATTTGATGTCTTGTTGATCAGTGATACAAATCTAATCCCTCTTACAATTTTGTCCTACTTCAGGAAATGTGTAGGAACTTTATATCTTACTTCTGCAAGAAGAGAGAGAGCTTGAACACTGTATATTGAGGGAGCAGAGGCGGACACCATTGAAGATGGTATGAGTGAAGCATCTGAAAAAAGACAAAATGTTTGATTTGCATTTTGAAGCAGAACTTATTGTGGCAAACCTGTAAGTTTCAGGATTTGTTTGGTTTCCATGTGGGTTATACCTTGCATAGTGAGTTGCAGTGAAGTACTGCTGGGAACCCTGCCAGCTCCTCATACACATGCCCACCCTTGATCTTACAGGGATTATACATTGTATCATTTTAAACTTCCTTAAAGCCTTAAACATAGGCCAGTTTCCAATAAACGGGTGTTAACAGAGCTAGCATGTCTGCGGATACAAGCTTCTATCCTCAGATCTTTAAGTTATAGGATTTGAAAAAGAAGAGTAAATGATCAATTATTGGGGACAGACAATGCACTGTCGGTCACGTTACACATGCCCATTATACAAGTATCGATGATTTGAAAATTCTGCAGCCTCTATCTGAATGCTTTACATTTAGCAAAGACCTTAGGAAAAACGAAAAATTTACTAGAAAACGCTTATTCAGCAATGTTCCTTAGTCAAAAAGAGGCATATTTTTCCCAGATTATTTGAATGGATTTATACCCTCTGAACAAAGGGTATAAAAGGCAACTTGTACTGACCTGTAACTCTCCATTTCCTACTCTACTGCGAATCAAGTGAAGGTCCAAACAGAAGGAAAGGAGGGCAGCTTGTGGACTACCCACAGGGACCACACATCTCAAAGAACTTCAGTGATTATAAGGTAAGTAATGCTCCTTTCTTCAAGTGCTGGTCCCTATGGGTATTCACAGTGGGTGATTCCAAAGCAATGCTCATCAAGGCGGAGGATGCAAGAAGTGTTCCGCACCACAGATTGAGAGATCACTGAACCAAAAGAAGTTTCCTTGAAAGAAGCCTGAACCAGGGCATAATGCCTAGTAAAAGGGAAAAAAGAAGAAGAAGTGAATGCCTAATCTGCTGCTCTACAGACCACCGAGAGGGGAATTCCAGAAAGGAAGCCACCGAGGCAGCCTGAGCTCCAGGTGAGTGAGCCGTGACAGTCTGAAGAAGGGATGCAGCCTGAAATCCATTGAGAGCGCCTTTGGGAAGACTGCTTCTTCCTTCATACTTCTTGGCAATGGAGATTCACTCCGATAATTATATAGCATGTGTGGGGGTTAAAACGGACTTTTCTGGATTTTACTTGAAGTCCCAAGGAGTGAAAGTAGTGACTGCAGCCTGCACTTCCTGATACGACCATCCCATGAGCAGCCAATGCTCTAGGTAGGAACCTCCTGGGGTATCTTGTTGATGCAGGTATGCTGCCACCATGACAGTACCTTTGCGAAAACTCTCGGTGTGGCAGAGTAGCACTTTGTATTGGAAATGCTCTAGAGGCCCACCACAAAGTGCAGGGTGAACGTTTATATGAAAACGGGCATCCTTCAAAACAGAGGGTCGCAAACCAGTTGCCTTTGTTCAGGGAAGGGATTATGGAGATCAAGGTGAACAGAATCTTGAACATCATATGACGACATTTAACTGTCTGAGGTCCAGGGTGGGTGGGGTTGGGAATGGGATGAGAAAGTATCTGAAGTAAAAGCCCTTCCCCCTATGTAAAGAGGGTATGGGATCTATTACTCTTACCTGGATTAGGGAGTTCACCCCCTGTATGAGAATCCTCTCATGAGAGAAGTCCCTGAAGAGAGACAGGGAAAGGGGTTTTGGAAAAGGGGCAGAAAGGAATTCTATCATGTAGCCAGTTGAGCTTATGGCCAAGACCCATATGTCCAATGTGATATGCTCACGCATCAGGAGGAAATGGGCCAGGCAGCCACTGAAATAGGTGGGATGAACTGGCTATGCGGACTGGCTGGTGGTGCTCGAGCCTCCCATCAAAATACCTTCTTGGTATGCAGGTTAGTCTGAAGAGGGGGCGGCAGGAGTGTGGCATGTCTGCTTTGCTGTATCCTCTGGCACTTCCAAGGGGGCTCATAGGCCCTTTGATGACAGAAAGGCTGGGGGGGGGTAGTACCCTGTGAAGAGGGGGCTTAGAATATTTCCTGTGGGCTGCCAGGAGCGAAGGGTTGCGTGAGAGCAAAGTGACTTGTCTGTTTTCTTGCTAAGCAGGTTGTTACTGGAATCACCATGGGGAAACCCAAGGATTGCAAGCAAGAAGCCTGGCTCATAACTATCAAGGTTGCCATGGAACAGGAAGCCACGTCCTCTGCATTGAGTGATGCTTGAATGGACAATCTGGCAACCAGTTTCCCTTTGTCCAGAATGGCCTGGAATTGGGGCCCATGTTCCTGTAGTATCTTATTAGCAAATTACGACAGTATATTGTAATTAATAAAGTCATATTTGGACATTAATTCCTGGTAATTTGCTATTTGCAGTTTCAGTTCAAATGCTCTGTGTAAATCAAATGCTCTGTATAAATCAATCCTGTTTTGTGTGTGAATGAGGAATGTGTGTGTTAGAAGATAAGTGTGAAGGCCATCACTGGACCAGATGGTCTAGGGAGGAACCGAGAACAGACGTAAGGGCGCCAGGAGATTGCAACATGTCCCTATTGAAATGTCAGAGGAGGACAGATTGACCACTCTAAAAATGAGACAGGCATCTATCAAAGGGGACAAGATAGCTGTAATCAAAACCAGCATGGGATAACTCCCTGAGAGACTTAATGAAAGAACAAGATAAAGAATGAGAAGGACAATTTAAGAAAACAAGCACTCATCAAACAACGATTGAGTACAGCATGATGGTGCAAAATTCATTGGTCCCAATGAAGGAAAATCACTATATAAACGGAGGGCCTTATCACGAAACGTTGGGTTCGTCCTGCCAAGACTTCCCCAGAGCATCATATTGCGACCGATGGAACCGGCTCCTCCCTACCCATGATCAACCTAGCTCGCCACTAGATTGATCCAGACTCTGGACTAGTAACTATAACATCAACCGGTGGGACTGTGTGTGTGTGAGTGTATGAGTGAGAGAGAGATTAAATGCATATGCTAATTGTTGTATTTCCACTAAATGCGGCATATTGCCTTCTCCTCTGAAAAAGATCCCGTGTGCTTCTTATAAGCACAACACCTGCCTGTCCAGTTGGAGCCAGCCAACATGAGTTTGAGCATCCTGGGGACCCTGTTGTAAGTATCTGATCAATACATATAACTACACGTTACTGTATAGATGTGATAATTGCTTAGGCATTCAAGGCCCATTTGGAACAGCTATATAAATACCATTTGACCTCTGGATTTAATAAAGAAATTTATGCTTAAATTGCTGTTGTGGTGGTATACTGTAACAAACAAACTCTACCAGCTTGCTGGAGGATTCTGATCTAGAGGGCACCAGTGCCAGAGAGGCACTACACAGAGGTTCAAGTCAGTGAGATGGGGAGAAGGAGAGCCCAGGACCATATTGAGGCCCCATGACAGCTTCATTACATGCTTATGGAGCCTAAACTTCAGCGACTGTCTAGTAGAAGGGAGAAAGGATTGGCAGATGTCACATTTTGAAGGAACGGGTGATTCCCCAAGGTAAGTACCAGCTCTTGTGGGAGTTGTGAACTGGGAAGATCCAGGAACAGGCAGACAAGACCTGAAGCCTGGAATCTTGGGCATACTGGGTGCCCTGAACAATAGGGAACAAGGGGGGAGTGAACCCCTGAACTAGCTAACTAAATTAACTAACAGCTAACTAGCTAAAGATAAAACTGTTTACACACTATTTACAAAGTTCAAGTGGGAGCGCTAGAAAGGCTACCGACACAGAAAGGTTCTGTTCTAGACCATGAAGAGCAAAAAGGAACTGGAAAGGCGGTGGCTCTGTGACACCCTTTATGCCTTTGGTTCAGAGTATGAGGAGTTGGGTGCAGGCATGGACCAATGAACACTACTATGGAAGAGTTTTACAGTCTCAAGTGGGCATGCAACCACAGTGAGTGCCCATAGGGACCAGCATTTGAAGAAGAATGTAGAATTTCCTGGATTTCTAAAGTTTAGCTTTCATTTAAGAAAAAACTAAAACTGCATAGTTCTTTAAAAAGGAATTTGCCAGAAATATTACAGTTATACCCTATTAACCTCGATACCAAATAGCTATTTGTAAATGGTAGAGAAAAGTGGCAAGAAGGTCAGAAGTGACACTGGATCCTTAAGAAAGAACCTTACCATACAAGTCATCTTCAGCACTGGATTCAACTAAAGAGATCTGAGGCTGGGCTTTCACCTCCAGGTTCCTGCTCAGCCAGCTAGTCTGTTCCAGGGAGGAACCAGCAACATTCCCCACAGCTTCCAAGATTTTTTGGGTCACCTCCTGAAAAGTAATCAATGCAACACTGTATCAGATGAAAGCTATTGGGACCTGGCCAGCCCAAGGAAGCTTTTGTTTTATTTGGAAACTGGCACAGTATTTTGTACCTGGTACCATAGCTATAAGTATATGGAGGTGAGTAACAACAAACAGAGCAGAGAAACATTTATCAGCACTCTGCAGGTAGTAAAGTGTCACTCATTTCATTTGGTAGTAGGCATGAACAATGAAAAAGAACAAAGCTTTGGGTTAGAGTAGATTCACATACAGGTCTTAATCTTACCTTTCCATGTAAAGGTCATTATGTACATGTGTATGCATGCATGCACATATCTGGGCTAAAACATTAATATACAAGAAAATTCATCTATGATAGCAAAAAATACCTCACACTATAATTAATCTACTCTTGATGACTATCCTTATAATCACAATGGGAAGGGGGAATTTTTCCCTTTTGACAAACATGCTCTTCAACTGTGGTATAAAAGTTAAGCACTGGCAAGAGAAGAGCAGAATCAAAGATTAAAAAACGGAGAAACAAGCAACCCATTTCAGTTTTTTACTTCTGTGTAGATTGGCACACACTGAGCACACACCAGACCAAGTCTGTTTAGAATGTCTTCATTCTTTCCACTTCCTCATTTGCTTTCTGGGCATTTTAAATTGTAATGATTTACATCAGCAGTTTAGTAGAATCTCTGTCACAGAAGCTATAGGTCTTGTCGCAGACTCTTGTATTTTCAGTTTGATTGGGAATCCTATTGTTACCATTAGTCCCCCTGACAAGTTTCTTTTTTCTAGCTTGAGCCAGGCTAGATGATGAGTTTATTCTTTATGGATCTTATCTCCCACTGCTTCTCTGGCCATTAGGATAAGAGTGCACAACCAGAGCATCCAATAGGAATACAATAGTATTGTTGTTAATGAGATAATCAGGGTCCATACACCCCAATGGTGAGCAGGATGTTTGAACCCCAAAGAATCCCAAAATGTCTCTCACAACATTTTCCCTCATATACTTTTTTAGGTCACAAATTTGAAACATATTAGGGATTCATTCTTACGATAACTGATAAATTCAAAGGTTTCAACTCACTGCATATTTCCCTAATTGTTCACAGTATGGACTCTTACCTGGTTCTTCAGATTTCCAGTCTTTTACCTGCCAAGTTACTATATTTTAAAGGAAGAGTTTTTGTTCCCTGAGGTTTCTTAACTTTGTCTCCTTGGAGGGCGACAGAATTTATCTGATCAAGATATTTTTCAGTTCTAGTGGAGCAATCATCCAGTGGGTTCAAATGAAGATTGCAAAGTTTTCATTATACTGCATTAATAAGCAGTCATCTCTCAAAGACTTGTGTATTCTGAATTTGTTCTTCAGATTTTCAAAAAAAATTGCACCAGTTCCCTCTATTGTTCTTTAGGCTCTGAACTGTATGGTCTGAAAATCTGTCTGCTTTCTTCTTTTCTCTTCAGCTACAGGGCTTCCATGTGTTATTAAATTAGATGGGGTTTTGGTTACTTTTAACTGAGTGATTTAACAGTGTCGTTTTATTTTTTGGGAATTCATCTGGCCATATTTCAGTCTTCCCCTTGTAGGGTTGGGCCAAACCCTACTTCCAGACTTATGTTTGAACAACAGTTATTCACTGTAGGATGGAGACTCTGGTTCAGAAACTTCAGGTTTCCCTTCCAAGGCTGCCAGAAAAATCAGGTCACTTCTTGGTAATGCTGTAAGAAGCTAGGCATTCACTACACAATTATCTTGCTGGCCAGTTTATGGAGTAGAACTGGAGGAAGTCACTCACATCTCTACCATATCTGCTGGGGAGCAAAAGCACCACAATCACAGCTATTAGAAGGTTCACTTTTCAACACTGCATCTCAAATTCAGAGCCAAAGATGATCGTGACAAGTCTGTGGTGCTTGAGCTAGCTTGGCAAAAGCAGAAACAGTCGGAGAAAAGAATCAACTCCCATTACTTCAATGGGAATAGTGCACCTATTTCTCCTAGTTGGTTTTGAAAATTTCAATGATGCAAATGAAGGGATCTGATGACATCATATTTGTGTTATGAATTTAAATCTAGAGGATGACATAACAAGAGACACCCAATCTGAATACAGCTTTGGCCAGTCAGCATCCTGAGCCATGTTAGA
Source organism: Dermochelys coriacea (assembly GCF_009764565.3). Lineage (NCBI taxonomy): Eukaryota > Metazoa > Chordata > Testudines > Dermochelyidae > Dermochelys > Dermochelys coriacea. Next base: position 162,548,532 of record NC_050068.2, read on the forward strand.
ACTTTATCAAAAATATACAATATCATTTGTTAGCTAGAAGATTATGTTTTATGCATTCTCACACATTTACTTACTGGCTTGCACCATACCTAAACTTTCTCAGAGTTTGTGGATGTTCAGACATGGAGTTTGGTTTGGGATAATCTCTGTTTATAATGAAGAGTGCAGTGCCAGATCTGTGAACTAAAAGTGTGCATATACAGTACCTGCAGGTCTTTTTGGTCTTTTTTATTTTCCATGTTAGGAGTTCTGGTCACAAAGTCATTCAGAGTACTGTAGGAGAAATAATTCATCCCAAGTTAGTAATATGGACAGTACTACTCAATCTATCAAATCAAACCAAACCACCTTCTTTTGTGCTATACCTCAGAAGCAGGAAATATCCAGGTGGAGCCAAGTTCAGTTGCACAGATTCCTTCAGCACTCCTAACAATGACTGAAAGTTCTCCTGCAGGGCTGAGACAGGAAGTCTGCCAAAAACAACATGCAAGTCTGATGTCAAACAATACACCAGCCACAGATGCAGATAGTGCTGGCTCTAGGAGCTTCCCACCAACTTTAGCCTTTAGTTCTCCCCATGTCTAATTAACTACTATCCACAGTATTTATCTAAATACCATATCATCCTGTCAATGCACGATGACACTTATATTACATCAACACACTACTGTGATAGGATATCAAAGTCAAAACAGTACGCAGAATTAACTCAGTTGTCCTGCAAACTAAAGCTAGGCTTGGACCATATGGAATATGCCAGTGTTGTGAAAGAAGAGAGTCTCCTGGAATGATATAATGAGAAGGCTTTGCAGACAAATATCCTAAGGTGTTCCATGCATACACAGCAATGTATGATAAGAAGAGTTTTGATCACCCCCATGCTGTCTAATATTATGAATGCAGAGTATAAATTGGAAACACAAGGAGCCCTCCCTAAGAAAGCCTGGAAGGGAGATTAAGGAGAAGTATCCTTCACACACTCTTCCAGCAGCTGGGAACAGTATCAGAGCTGGAGAAAGGTAATACAAACATTTCAGCATAATGTCCTGACAACCATTTGAGAAGGTTACAGCATGCTGTTGTGTCAAACACCAATACATCAATGCAATCACACCACACAGTAATCTTATGTCTGTCATTTGACAATGTAGTGGTTGTCCAGTTCTGCTTCAGTAAGCACTGATGACGTAGAGGTTTCCTATGCCAAGCAGATATAAAGGTCAAAGTAAAGCTAAAGTAATAATGCTAGCTGTTAGTTGCTGGAATAGCATTTGTAGCGAAATGAAATCGCTTTATGTAACAACCTACTTACCTTTGAATGAAAGCATAGCTGAATCTCAGCACTGGGATATCCACTAGAGAAGATTTCTGAAAATAAAAACAAGGAATTATGTTCTTACTTTATAACAAAATGAAATTTAAGCTGTTAGAGGACTCAATGTTTAATGGGAAACTTGTTTTTTTTTTCCCCTGAGAGCAATCTGTCTCCCAGTCTTAGACTGATAGGCTGTGCCTTGTCTGTGTAGATATAAGTAGGTAGTTCAGAGATTTTGCTAGGGAAGTCTGGAATAAAACAAGACACATCCTTTCTGTCCACCAGACTCGTTCTTCCAAAGCTCTAGAAATAATTATAAATGTACCTCTCTGCATGGTAACAAGGCTGGCTTCTTTCAAAGCAAGATTTGTTAAACAGCAGAATCACCACAGAAGCAACGTCACTAACCAGGATCATTGGAAGTCATTGTTATGCCAAACTGCTATCATGAACCTGGGAAGTGAAGTTTTGTAAAAAGCTCTGAAACCTACATTTCCTGGATAACCAGGAAGGTCTCTAAGTTCCACTTACAATTTTACCAGTCTTATTTAATAAAAAGAAAGGCCCTCAAAAAGTTTTACTAATGAAACCACTACTTAATGAGTTTTAAAACACTCACTAGGATTAGATTTTGTTTAAAGCTTGTTTTCTGTTTGATAGGCAGGATGATTGTACCAATGTTTTCATTTCTGTTATGCTGAATTACAGACACACGCACAACTGTACCTTAATACACACATATTTACAGTTTCTAGATGTTTATTTTATACAAGTTACTCAATTTGAAAGGAAACATTGGCTCATCATAAAAACCTGAGGAATTTTGGTGCCTGCTTTGTAAATTCTGTTTCTAATGCTTGCTCCAATGTTTCAATGGCTCAAGAGTACTGGGACATAGTTTAGGCCCCCAAATTAAAGAGGATTCATATAAACCTAATATGAAGAGAAATATTTTCATGTTTGTTAAGATTTCAATGAAAAGATAGATTTTATTTAGATTTAAACATTCTCCAGAAGTGTTTGGAGCCTAAATAGATCAGCATTGTAGTACATGAGAACCAGAAAGTGAAGCTACTAACCAAAATACTTAGTTCTTATATAGCTCTTTCTTTCTCAAAGTGCTTGGCAAATGTTTGATAATCTTGAAGGGAAACTTAATATTTAAATTATCCAAGCAGAGTGAAATGCAAGAAATACAATAGGATAAAATGGAAAAAAATAAGTTAGATACTTTGAGTTATTTCATTTTTCATAATCTGAACTATGAATTTAAAATAGATGGAGCCAGATCCTTGTGACTTGCCCATCTGTATCCCAGGATGGAGTGGGGCCAAGGTGTTTTTTACACTGGAAAGGCCCTAGTGCAGCATCAGGGCTGCTGTAAGTTACAATGATAGGAAACAATCCCCCCACCCCCAGGCTGTTACAGCAGCTAGTGATCAGACAAACAGAATGGATCTCTGCCCGTGCCCCCTTTGCTGAGAGCAAGTGGGCTAGAACCACTATACTCGCCTTATGAAATCTGGAGATTCCTCTGTGCTGGGAGAATGCACAAGAAGTCTGTTACGCTGGCTTTACTTCAGCTTTGTGCTGCCAAAGTAACACAAAAACATCCAACGACTACTCTTATAAAAACGAAAATCAGAAACTGTATAAACATTGACAGGTTTCAGAGTAGCAGCCGTGTTAGTCTGTATTCGCAAAAAGAAAAGGAGTATTTGTGGCATCTTAGAGACTAACAAATTTATTAGAGCATAAGCTTTCGTGAGCTACAGCTCACTTCATCGGATGCATTGGGTGGAAAAAACAGAGGGGAGATTTATATACACACACACACACACACACAGAGAACATGAAACAATGGGTTTATCATACACACTGTAAGGAGAGTGATCACTTAAGATAAGTCATCACCAGCAGCGGTGGGGGAAAGGAGGAAAACCTTTCATGGTGACAAGCAAGGTAGACTAATTCCAGCAGTTAACAAGAATATCAGAGGAACAGTGGGGGGTGGGGTGGGAGGGAGAAATACCATGGGGAAATAGAAAAGGAGTACTTGTGGCATCTTAGAGACTAACAAATTTATTAGAGCATAAGCTTTCGTGAGCTATGAAGTGAGCTGTAGCTCAAGAAAGCTTATGCTCTAATAAATTTGTTACTCTAAGGTGCCACAAGTACTCCTTTTCTTTTTGCGAATACAGACTAACACGGCTGCTACTCTGAAACCTGTCATGGGGAAATAGTTTTACTTTGTGTAATGACTCATCCATTCCCAGTCTCTATTGAAGCCTAAGTTAATTGTATCCAGTTTGCAAATTAATTCCAATTCAGCAGTCTCTCGTTGGAGTCTGTTTTTGAAGCTTTTTTGTTGAAATATAGCCACTCTTAGGTCTGTGATCGAGTGACCAGAGAGATTGAAGTGTTCTCCAACTGGTTTTTGAATGTTATAATTCTTGACGTCTGATTTGTGTCCATTCATTCTTTTAGGTAGAGACTATCCAACACCATCCTAGCCACTATGGATGTAGAAGCCCTCTACACCAACATTCCACACAAAGATGGACTACAAGCCGTCAGGAACAGTATCCCCGATACTGTCACGGCTAACCTGGTGGCTGAACTTTGTGACTTTGTCCTCACCCATAACTATTTCACATTTGGTGACAATGTATACCTTCAAATCAGCGGCACTGCGATGGGTACCCGCATGGCCCCACAGTATGCCAACATTTTTATGGCTGACTTAGAACAACGCTTCCTCAGCTCTCGTCCGCTAATGCCCCTACTCTACTTGCGCTACATTGATGACATCTTCATCATCTGGACCCATGGAAAAGAAGCTCTTGAGGAATTCCACCATAATTTCAACAATTTCCATCCCACCATCAACCTCAGCCTGGACCAGTCTGGACACAAGAGATCCACTTCCTGGACACTACGGTGCTAATAAGCGATGGTCACATAAACACCACCCTATATTGGAAACCTACTGACCGCTATTCCTACCTACATGCCTCTAGCTTTCATCCAGATCATACCACTCGATCCATTGTCTACAGCCAAGCGCTACGATATAACCGCATTTGCTCCAACCCCTCAGACAGAGATAAACACCTACAAGATCTCTATCATGCATTCCTACAACTACAATACCCACCTACTGAAGTGAAGAAACAGAATGACAGAGCCAGAAGAGTACCCAGAAGTCACCTACTACAGGACAGGCCCAACAAAGAAAACAACAGAACGCCACTAGCCATCACCTTCAGCCCCCAACTAAAACCTCTCCAACGCATCATCAAGGATCTACAACCTATCCTGAAGGACGACCCATCACTCTCACAGATCTTGGGAGACAGACCAGTCCTTGCTTACAGACAGCCCCCCAATCTGATGGCAATACTCACCAGCAACCACACAACCACTAACCCAGGAACCTATCCTTGCAACAAAGCCCGTTGCCAACTCTGTCCACATATCTATTCAGGGGATACCATCATAGGGCCTAATCACATCAGCCACACTATCAGAGGCTCGTTCACCTGCGCATCTACCAATGGGATATATGCCATCATGTGCCAGCAATGCCCCTCTGCCATGTACATTGGCCAAACTGGACAGTCTCTACGTAAAAGAATGAATGGACACAAATCAGACGTCAAGAATTATAACATTCAAAAACCAGTTGGAGAACACTTCAATCTCTCTGGTCACTCGATCACAGACCTAAGAGTGGCTATACTTCAACAAAAAAGCTTCAAAAACAGACTCCAACGAGAGACTGCTGAATTGGAATTAATTTGCAAACTGGATACAATTAACTTAGGCTTGAATAGAGACTGGGAATGGATGAGTCATTACACAAAGTAAAACTATTTCCCCATGACAGGTTTCAGAGTAGCAGCCGTGTTAGTCTGTATTCGCAAAAAGAAAAGGAGTACTTGTCTCTAAGGTGCCACAAGTACTCCTTTTATTTCCCCATGGTATTTCTCCCTCCCACCCCACCCCCCACTGTTCCTCTGATATTCTTGTTAACTGCTGGAATTAGCCTACCTTGCTTGTCACCATGAAAGGTTTTCCTCCTTTCCCCCCCTGCTGCTGGTGATGGCTTATCTTAAGTGATCACTCTCCTTACAGTGTGTATGATAAACCCATTGTTTCATGTTCTCTGTGTGTGTATATAAATCTCCCCTCTGTTTTTTCCACCCAATGCATCCGATGAAGTGAGATGTAGCTCACGAAAGCTTATGCTCTAATAAATTTGTTAGTCTCTAAGGTGCCACAAGTACTCCTTTTCTTTTTGTATAAACATTGAGTACACCTTTAATCAGGTGCAGAATATGATGAGGAAGCAAATTCTAATAATAATTACCAACAACAAAAAAAGAATAATGAATGTTGAAAACCTCTTTCCCATCTAATAAGGTTAGTATAGATGTTTTTCAGGGATACCCTGGAAGAATGAAGACCTAGTAAAGCTGAATATTATTTTAGCAGTTACCTCTTCGCCTTTGATTTGGGATGGTTTCTTGACAACTTCTTTTACCAGCTGTAATATAGTGTCAGTCTTCAAAGTTTTAAGTGCACACACTAAGTCCACAAGAATAAGCTGAGATGCATTTGCCACTGGAAGAATCTAAATGACACAAACATAATTAAGTTCAATGTACCAGGGAAGATGGAGGAAAACAGCATTTCACACTATTAACCATGTGCAAATATGCATATGAAACTCAAATGGGTGATTTAGGAACTACGCAACAAGTTATCATAAAAGGACCCCTAAGGGGATCAGAGTTTGGGTCTCATTCACTCTCTCTCTCTGACCTGCCCTGTTAGGCTGGGTGCATAATGAGGCAATAATGCATTCAGACTAAGGCAGGTTAGGAAGAGGGCTTGTACTTAGTAACCATGTTTAGCTTCAGAGGGAGCTACCTCTAACTTTCCTCCTCTGGAAAGGTTTCTAACCTGGAACCTTGGACAGCAATGGAGGAAAACTGGAATTGTCTGGGCTCCAACAACTCAAAAGTGCTGGACTTGATTTGGCACATAGTGCTTACTGATAATTGTTCTTTGCATCTATGCATGAAAGTGGAGATCATCACCTTAGTAACCAAGAGCTTTTCCTTTGCAGTTGTTTCTAAAGCTGGTCAGAACATTTTCATCTAAATGAAATTTAGTCAAAACATGCTGTTTCAAAGCCAAAACATTTCATGGAGATTTATAGTTTCAATTGCAGGTTGTGTGATTCCTGTGTGCTCTTTGTTCAAGTCTGACCAGAGAGAACAAACTGAAAAGTTGAGCTTTTCAATCCGAATACAGCTATTTTGCGAATTCCATTTTGTGGAAATGGTCGCGAGGTCGTGTTTTTGTTGCAGTGTGGAATGAATACAAATTTTTAAACCTTGAAAGTAGTCACAAAAAAGAGAAAGGTCACTCTCTGGACAGCTATTTAAATCTGAAATAAGGTTTTAAAATAAATTTTAATAATGTGCAGAATGAGAGTCCTGTTTTAGTTTGCACATAAATTAAAAAAACACTATAATATTTAACTTATTTTTCTATTTCCATTTCCCACACCAAGTATTTGACCAATGTAAACAAGTTCTACTATTCTATAAAAAATAAAATAGTCTTTTTCCAGAAAAGTGGAAGCCAGTAAGATTATTTTTGTCATTGGAAAGAAATTCTTTATTTAACAATAAAAATGGTTTAAACAATTAAATATTAAATGCCTTAAGATATTGAAAAACCCATATAACTCTGCAGATATAGAGTTAAATGTGTAAAAATTCATTGATGAATCTTGCTCAGCAGCAGGCTGGCTGGCGAGGCAGACACCGTGACTTCTTTTTCCCCCACAATGAAAATGTCCTAAAGAAGGCACAGGTTGTGTTACAGAAGTCATGCCCCAGACAAATGGTCTCTTGATTCTCTAAGTAAAATATTTTCTTCTTTCAGTATTTTTCTTCAATACACAAACACATTAAAATCTTTATTTTTCCTATTTGTTTATATTTGTTCCATTTACTTATAGTGTTCACATTTTAAATTTTGAATTCAAGAATTTAAATTGAATTCAAATTCTTATCTAATGGATTGTCTTTGTCACTTGTACAACAAAAACAAAATAAAACGTGTGGGGCTTTGCAGTGAACCTAGGAACAAAACCCTCTATCTTCTCATCAGAAAAGAAACTATCATATGAATTAATATTTCTTTAAACTTCACCTTTATTTTACTTTGATTCTTATGAGCTTTTTTGCTGTTCCACACTGCTGCTACTGCTGATATTAACTGGACTCCAAGGTGTGGCGTCAGCGGATTCAAGAAATCTAAAATTTTATTTTTTATTGTCTATAAAAAAAAGATGAATATGTTATTGCTAAACATTGTCAAAAATGTTCAAGACTCATCTTCATTGTTTATTTGGAGATTCTTTGGCTTTTTTATGTGGTATTCAGAAGTTATACTATCATTAAAGAACAGTACTGTACACTTTTGATTCAGGTTAATTTAGATTATTTCTCATGGATTCATTCTCCTCCCTTATTAAAAAGGTGTGATGATCTCAAATCCTGGAAAGCTAACAACAAAAACAAAAATCTATTTTTCATCATGCATATTCTCTGTCCAATCATTTTTCGTACACAGTACTTCCTCATTATTATTAATCAATGTCTGTAAAATGGGGGGAGGAGGAGGAGGAAACTAGTAGTATATATAGAATGACAAAAAAAATATTTTAGAAAGAGTAGAGAAATAGATGACAATTTAGTAAAGGAGGATGGGATGAGGAAGTTAGTGAGGAGGGCAATATAAGAATTAATGGAAAAGTGAGTTTTCAAGGAGGGAAGAAAGGATTTGAAAGACATGAGAATAGTGGCAGGGCCAGCTTGGCAGAGAAGTGAAAGGCTATTCCAAGAAGAGAGAGAATATACATTTTAAGTAGTATTTTTTAGGAAACTGTAAGTACTATGTTTAGAGGACAACTGGAACACTAATTTTACATTTTCTCATTTGCTTCAATGGACTCTTTGCTGCCTTCTTCCTGTAAGAACCAAAAGGTTATAGGAGCATAAGAGCTCTTCAGTAAATCAGATGTTTGTCTCAGATTCCCAATTGTTCTGACCTGAGTGGCTTCTTGAAAGAAAAAAATGATTCAATATTCTTTGTATAAATGTTATCAAAATCAACGATAAGCAAAACGAAGTAAAGAAAACAAAGGATTATACTTCAATCTAAACGAATGATCAACTACCACAATTGTCTAAAAATAAAACCCTTACATACTCTATTGGGGTATGTAAGGGTTCAGTAAAGACTTGGGTAACTGCTATCATGGTAATAGGGAATAAGGCACAGGCAAGCACTATTTCTTCGCTTGATAGATAAAGTTGCCATCCTTTTCCCTTCCCTTCTGCTTGTTAAGGATAGATAAGAGTTGCATCTGCATAAGGAATACGGTTGTCTGAAGGATAACACTTTTTCCACACAAAGGGCATCTCCCCCCTTCCTTCTTCTCCCAGGTACATAAACGAGCTCAGGGTCATGGCCCCTTCCTCCCTCCCCTATGAACTACTGATTAAGGGACCTTTTGCTACAATTACTGCAAAGAAATGCATCTTCAAGGTAAAAATGTCTGTATAATATGCTTAAAGCTGTAAACAGGGGCAGGTATAATTATATTCAGTATATAGCTATTAATACTCATTATGTGGGCATTCATATTATTAAATAAAGGTTTTGGCAGCATTGTAGTAAATGTTGGTATTTACATATTAACTTAAATAAAAGAGTGTGATTAATTAATTTGGGGGTTACTCAACAATTGGGTCGAGGGGAACAAGTACCGTAATAAAGAAGCCTGTTTACTCAATCCGCTTCTGGGTCCTCCTGCTACTTCTTTCCATCTCTAACAAACTTATCAGTTAGTTCATTGAATGAATACAGTAAACAAACAACCTGTACAAATCCGAAACCAACATCCAAGGAGGTAGCTGTCTGTTTGGTTATATCCCCCACTAAAAACCAAAATCCCATTGCCCCCACAACTTTCACCCAGGGCAATACACTCAAAAAGGAAGAAACACAAAATTGTTTTCAAGCAAGTTGCCCATGCCCCCCCCCCCAAATAGGGTAGACAACCACATCAATGTCTAACGGAGGGCCTCAATAGGCCCACAAAAAATAAGTAATTGCCCAACAAAAACACAGCTTTTCACCCAATCTTCTCATTCACCCTCCAATATTTCTTAAAATAAAATTTAAAATCACGTCTATTGCAAACTGTCACATCATTCTTTTGCCCACAAAAGAATTGGGAAGCTGGCAGTTACAGGCTGACTAGGTGAAAATTTAGAATGGCTTCACTGGGCAAAGTTCACAGCTTATTCAAGAAAATAAAGATTAATTTCAATGCAATCATCTAAAATTAAGATAAATTTATACAAACTCTATCTCTCATACGTACTACTTATCTTACCAGTATCAGTTATTCAAAAACTGAGTGCAACAGTAGTTAAGGAAAAAATATGCAGTGTGCTGTGTCATGTTAATGATGTCATCAGCTTTAAAACTCAAATGTTGATTGATATGGCAAAATCTTATTACAATTCATAACAAAAGTAGAACGAATTCTTAATACTTAAATAAATGAAAGAGCACGCATAGCTCAAGTTCACTCCAGACAAGCCAGAAACTGTTAACTTGCATTAGGTCCTCTCTCACATTCATTAGGACAGACACCTTGTTTCTGGGTTGCAGTGTTTTTGTTTTGTTTTTGAAAGAGAGAGTGGAGAAAAAAAATACAAGGAAAGGAAGAGGATTTAATAGTGGGACGAAAAGCACATGTATGAGAAAAAGGGGGCAGAAAAAAAAAATCACCAAAAGACAAATTAATTTTATACAAATTGTGCATCAATTTAGGTTTGGAAATCTGACACTTTGCAACCGACTTGCACAAAAGGTGACAACCCTTTCACAGTAGGAATTCTGCACCTTTGACCAGGAACATTCTCTGCAGCCTATAAATTTCAGAAACTGTAAAACTATTTTGCAACTTTGAGAATGGCAAAACTGTATACAAGAACTTTACACAAAAGATAATGGGGATAGGGGAGAAAGAGTGCTTGGAAAGAATTCCTACTTTGGTTCCCTTAAAGTAAACTGAAGAAGAGCCTTTGGTTGCTCCAAGAAAGTCAGTTGGTCTTTTTTGAGAGTCTTCCTTTTTTATAACGCTCCAAAGAAGGGCCATTGTGTTAACAATACGAGGCAATTCTTCCAAAATGGCATTCCTGGCATTTCTCAGGTTTGTGGGGTCAGATATAGGGGACACCTAGGAAAACAAATATCTATATTAAAACAACATGCTCGGTGGACACACACTCAAGTGTATGCAGATTCATTATTCTTAACAATCTTTAGTGCGGACATCTGCTTTCCATCCAAGAAGTCTTTTGTAATAATAATTTTGCAAAACACTAGATCATTCATCTGTTGTGTTTATGAACTTTATTATCACTTACAGAATGGGTAAGTATGTGTAACTAGAGTATAACATACTACTGATTTTGCTTTTGATTGAAGAGTTCATTTCTCTGTTTGAGGCCATATCCTCTTCCAATACATGGTGCAAACTACATATCTCCATTTTCCACATAATTTGCAACAAAACAAAAAAAAGTGTGAAATGCATTCTCATTTAGAATACATGCCACTAAATACACTCCTGATTTATTCATTCTGTGGAAACTTTCGAGTTTAAACAAATGAAGTAAAGTAACTTGGGAATAGAGCCACAAAATGCATGAGTATTTGGGTGGGGAAGATCAAATTAAACTTGTTCTGGTTTTGCAATATAAGGAAAAAAAAGTAAGAAAAAGGATGCATATAGAGTTGCTGCAGTGTGGTTTTTCAGATGTACAAATTTTGTTCACTCACTTTCATTTAACAGCATACTAAATACATTTATAAATGTAAAATTCATATTGTTCTAGAGAAGCTTTTAGAAAAAATGACCTTATAGCTTTTTTTTGACAGCATGACATTCACATTTCTTTCTTCACACGTACAAATTACTACAGAATAATTTGAGAATACTGTACTTTTCCCATAAATGAGTAGTGTCCAATAATCCAAATATATTTATCGTCAGCACACACTGAGTTGGGGTGAGAGAATAGTTACCTTATCATCTGCAAGCAGAGGGTTCTCCTCTACACAAGCATGTTCCTCTTCCGACACGGAAGGGGATTCTGCTATCTCTATGGTAACCACCTCTCATTTTTGGGCCCACAATAATAGACATTAATGGTCATGATTCAGTCAAGAACTTAAGTACTTTGCTGAATTGAGGCCAAACTGTCAAACATATGGATGGCATTTGGAGACAGATATCTACTGAAGTAATAAGAAGCAGTCTACCACCTTTTTGGCTTGATTAGGATGATCCAAAAGGCAAAAATGACCAATGGTTGTTAAGCCTTCCAAAAGTGTCAGAGGATAATCTGGCGTAATGTTCTCCCTTTTAGAAGTTACGCTTTGGAGAAGAACACAAAAGTTATTAATAGTACAATTGTCATATTTTCATTCTTTACATGACTACTATGGTCAAAAGAGTATTTGGTTCTATGTTCTAACTGCCGAGGTATCAGAAAGCAAAGCTTCTAAAATAACTTGTCTTAGACCAAAAAAAAGTAATTTTAGAATACTTTAGACAATAGTATGAGGTTTGAGAAAATAAGCTCATCAGTACTTTGTACTGAATAGTTAAAACATCATCATCAAAACTCTGCATTTAAGAATCTTACCTCACAGACATCTTCAGAGTTTCATTTTCATACTGTTTAACAAGTTCATCCAGGTTTTTACATATCTGTATGATAAATGGTGCCACAGTCCAGCCTAAAGATTTCCCAAAGTATGGCAAAGAATGCGTGACTAAACCTACCCAAGATGGATGCATCCCATAGCCATACTCTGGCTGCAAACCTCTAACTACAGCGGAGACAAATAATCCTTGTGAAGTTATTGGGTGTGGATGCACATACTGCATTGCACTAATAGCCTGCTGGAAATTAAGAGCTCGTTGCCATTCCTTCGATAGGTCTGGCTGGTTCTCCTGTTCCTCATGTGTCTGTCCAAGATGGTGCTCCAAGGCAATCAATATTTGCAAAAGCTTCAGCAGCTCAATCTGAAGGGGGTGTTCACTCCATATCTGATCTTGCCCAAAATTGATAAGGCTTTCTTCAAAGAGGCTCTCTTCGATGACACTATTAATTTTATCAGATGTCATCAGTTCATACCGTTTTTGACTTGTATACATAGAAGCAGACAAAGAAAGAAGAACAAACTCTTGAATTTTGCATCTTCCAAGCAAGTTGTGTATAAATTCGATATTCTTGTTTTCTGCTGACTTTACCATTGTGGCCAGCTGCACCATCATTCTAATCAAGACTTCTACACTTTTGACTTGGACATCTCTGTTGCCAAGCACATCTTTGTGGGTTACCTTCAAGTAACATGGATAGTAAGAGCGCAGAAAACTCAAACAGAGGTAAGACAGCAATTCTATTAATAAAGAATGGGGACACATGGTTGGTGACTGAGTCTGAAGCTTACCATAAAAACTCTGTCCCACAAGAGTTTCCTGGTGCCGAGCTAGAAGATTATAGATGAGATTTAAATGAGCTGTAGAGCTCGTATCCATGCTAGTACTGGCTACAGCATCAATAAATTCTTTAGGGTTTGTTTTGAGTACTGCCTCTAGCACAGAAAAAGCATACAAAACCCTCTTGGAATCATAAGGCTGAAAATACAAGAGAATGTGTTTAAACAGAGCCTCTATCATCTCTTGTTTTTCTTTCTGCTGCTTGAGCAGCCTAGAAGTTGTAATGGCTTGGAGTTCCAAGTCCACCTCCTCATCACTTGATAGTGATTCCGATGCTTGAGTTTTCTCAGAGTCTGCACGCACAAGATTTAATATAGTACTGGGTTTGGAGCCATGAAGAGGGAAAGCATTAGATGAACTAACATTCTTCATGTTTTCTCTGCAGTCGATTGTAGCTCTAGAGTTCTCCTCATTGCTCATTTCCTGTGGATCCAGAGAAGGAGAAAAAGATGATGTATTTTCACTATCAATATGTCCTGTGCTGGTATCTGCCGATTCTGTGTGTTCACTGTTATCATGATCACCACTGGTATCCTGTGGAGGTTCTGTACAGTGAGAGAGTTCGTTTTCAGGGAGTCCATTTTTTAGCTGAGCTGTCACTGGATCTATTTCCACTTCAGCCCAAATAGCTTCCCTGTCCACAGTTGTAAATTGGCTCAGTGGTATGTTTTCTTCAGAACTGCTTTCATGTAGCACAGAGGCTCCAAATGACTCTTTGAAAGAGGCACTTTTCTTGCTAAACCAATGATGTAACTCTTCTGAAAAAATATGAAGATTTCAAAAATCAGTGTTTATTATTACTGTTAATACAGTCAATAGTCTTTACGCTGAAAGACAAACTGTAAGAGAAAATGTAATGGTGATCAAGTAACTGAATTTACATTAAAGTTAAAAAGTTAAAAATCTTATTTATGCCAAGGAAATAATTTCATTGAGCAGTTGTTTTATGATGGAATTGTACAAGTCAGAGATACCATAAATCTTTTCAGACTGTAAACTCTTTGGGACAACGACCATGTCTACTTCTATGATTGCACAGCAGCTGGCACAAGAGACTCCCTTTGGGTGCTACTATAATGTAAATAGTGAGAATGATGATGATTGGCAAGTCAATTAGACAGGAAACAAGGTAGCAAAACTGTTCTGCAAGCAGATAGCTGGATTAAAAAACCAATTCAACTGTTAGGAAGTCTAGAAGCTTCTTTTGCAGAAATGCTGACCCAAAAGAAGATCTGATGGGCCTTATACCTTTAAAAAGGAATGACCTACTCTATAACTGTGTTTAAGCATTATTAGAGGTGTAACTGAGAAGAGTGATATATGTAGCTGGCATCGCTGCTTATAAGGAGATTCCTCAAACTGAAGAGTATGACACCAAAGGTCAAAAGACTGGCTTCAAATGGAATATGGTGACTGAGTTAAATAAATTAACCGTTCAACAGTTACATTTTCAGTCTGAGAGCAGCTTTACCTGCTGAATTCTTCTGTTTGATGCAATGGATGGATGTGCGCTGTGTCTTTGGATGAAGCAGCAGCAATAGTACTGGCTCGAGAATTCGTGCAACATCATTAAGTGAGAGCGCGCGTATCAGCCAGCCCTGTGCTGCGGCACCAATTGCACCATCTGAACAATTTAGACTGTCCAATACCACAAACAGAGATCTGAATGGAGAAATTGCAAAGGAGAAGTAAAATTACAAGCCCTCTTTCACAACACATTTTTAGACTCTACTCCTGCAAATACTTGCCCATGTTTTAGCTTTTCTCCTGATAGTAATTCCAATACCCAGAAGTAGTGTCACTGAGTTCAAAGTCCAGCACGTTTGCAGGAGCAAGGCAAAACATACTACATGCATGTATATTGCATACACGCTATCTGCAATTAGAGAACGTTTTTATAATATCCTCTCCTACTTCATAAGGCTTGAAATTTTTGGCTCATATTGTACAAGACTGAGGAGCACGAGTAACATGCCACCCTTGGATTACTTTAACAATATTTTGAATGTAGTTGCTTTTGCTGGACCCTTTTACCCTTTCCTAGGGAAATGCTCCACCTTTTTGATGTAGGAAGCCACTCCCATTAGAAGATGGGCCTCAGCTGTTCACTCTCTGCTGACAATATGGAAAGCAACTCCCAGCAGAGACTCCAAACGCCTACTCCCCTTGGAGCACCCTCCAAACAAACAAACAAAACAAACAAACCCCACAGCTCAAGTACTTTATTACTTTGGGTGAGAGAGAGTTACCAACACAAATAGGGGGTTTTATTTTTAAGTTAAAAATAAATAAATATTTGACGGCCTTACTTTGGTTCATATGACTGCCCAGGAGATTTTTTTTCTAGCAAAAAAAGTATAATTTCACTAAATATATTTATATAAACATTAAGCCAGGCAAATTAAAGTACAGCAATACCTGTCAAAGGATCGATTGTGGGAAGTGACTCTGCTGCCTTGGATTTCTCTGGTCAAATGCCATATAACAGAGAATCTGAACAGTGCCTCCAGTCTTGTCCCCTTTACAGAAAAAGACAAACTTTTTGATTCTGAGGTAAATGTAGCAAGTTTAGTGAATTTAAAAGGCTCTAGTAAAAAAAATGCTTATTGCATAGATTACTTCTAAAATCTTAAGAATTCTGCACCTGTTTTTCATTTCTAGATAGGATTAACACACAATGCCATTTTCTTGCCATGCACTCACAACCCAAGGCAATCAAAACAAAAAAGCACCTAGTGCACAAAAAAGCTGATGATTTCAAAGACAAGACATATTTGGAATTCCAATTTACAGTATTTTAATCTCGAGTTATTGGGGGTTGGATGACAAAGAAGGGTGATACGAAGGGACTTATTAGTGGGCAGACCTTACTGAGGATTATCACCCCTGAATGTGTATAAGAGTCTAAAATATAGGATTTCAAACTCGACTATTCAGATACCCACAACCCCTATATAGATCCTAATATATAACAAGTTTCAGAATTGTGAAAGCAGATTAGATAGATATAGCTATATATAAAATAAATCATCTATCTATCATAGAATGTTTAAGACCGCGATTATAGATTAGCATCAGGTTGTGACCTTTTACTTAACTTACATGTTAGCTGTCAGAAAAACTAAGAAAGAACTGATCGATCTTGAAAATAGGGAAATTAAATTGCTAAAGGGAATCGGCTCATTTTAAATATATAGTTTGACTATTGCCTGGTCTAGGAGCTGCTCAATGCTGTCTCAGACACAGGGTCAAATGACTTATCAGAACATAAGATTGGGAAGAATAAGTCAGTGTCCAGCCCAAAGTATTTTCAGACTTATCGATGGATCTGGAAAATATTTAGAAATGCTGTGAAGGATTGCTAATTTTGGAGAATCTGAGATTTTAGGGAAAGTGGATAGCATCCAATGACTAAGATGGGTCCTATATTGTTTCATCCAGAAACCCTGAGGGAATTCACCACAGGGACGAGTGATAGAGATTCTTAACTGTGGTCTCCAGAGAAGCAGGGGTTGAGAAGCCCTGAAGCTATACGGCCAGGGAGCTGAAAGTTGGCTGGAACCAGAGGTAAGACACTACAATAATGAGGCAGCCTAGGAAATACAGGACTTACTTTATCGTGATCCAATAGCGTATGACAAATAATATCTTCACAAATATTAGCTGATGGAGCCAAGCAGTGCAGTCTATAAAACAGCTCCACACAGGTGATGTGGTGCTCCCTTGTCTCTTTGTTCAGCTGATTCCAAAGCACTTGAGCGACTCTCTAGGGGAACAGATAAAATAAATTGTACCACTCCCCACTGGTTTAAAAGCTTGGTATAAACACTAAAGTGTTCTGTATTTGTGAAAAGGGTAGTTCATATTTTCCTATCTTACATATTCTCAGTTTAGGGAAGAGCAAGAGGCTGATTCATAAATCCAGAACTAGGGGAACACAATAGCACCGTCCTGGAGTTGCAATCAACTCATGTTTGTGCACTAATGGTTGAGGAAAGCAGAGTTCTGCTTCCATTTCTAACTTTAATCCCAACCCTAAACATTCATAATTCAGATGATATAAACAATACCAAAAATTGCAACACAAAAGTGGCACACAGATAAGAAATGGAACACTGGGATGGTTTTACCACTTTGGCATACAAAAGAGGAACAAGGTTGAAAGAAGTGGTAATGTGATAGAGACATCTTTGCCTCACATGACTAAACAGTAGCTCCCAATTAAAATTTAAAAATTGAATTTAGACTATCCCCCCCACCGCACTTCATTTTAAGTAACTAACCAGCTACTTAGACATGCCCTTCTCAAATCACCTCTCCTTCCAGCTAAGCCTCTCAACTGCCCTTCACATTCGCTATTACAAAGAGTGGAGAATTGACCTTGCACTGAAGCAGAAAGAAATATTAAGATAACTTTACAGTTGTCCTTAGAAATATTTCCTATAAATAACACAGAATAGATCACAACATATTGCAGAATAAAAAAAATGACTATGGTATTTGATAAAAGAGACACCCATTGGATTTAGATACAATATTTTGTCTATGAACAATATGGAGGCTGATTGTCCAAAGCCATAATCCAAATGAAAACATCCTATCTATGATTAAATATCCAGTGACGCACAGGTGTAACATTTCCACCTAATTACCAGAGTATATAATTTTAGATAATGATATCCAATCTCTTTTCCATCCCATCTATGTCTACCATAAGGTTTTGTTGTTGTTTTTTTGTTAAAGAAAGGATTCAGTTGCAAAGAATGGGGAACAGCGATTCCTGCTTCCCCTATCCCAGTTCCTTAGCTTTGCAGGAAAGACAAGAGAAACTGATGAGGTTAAAAAAAAAGGAACCATTTTAAACTTCTTTTCCTGCCCCTTATGTTTTGCCTTTTAAACAGCATTTTGGGGCCCGCCAGCCAGTTGAAATTCTTACTTTCTATCATCAATAGATAAAATGGAAGCTGTTTAAAAACTCTCAATGTAGCTCTTTTACAGTAGTATCTGAAAGTGGCTATTGGACCAAACAGCTGATGATAGGGCACCCTTCAGAATTATTTTTTTCCTTATGTGAAATAAAAATAAGAGTGTACTTTGATTTTTTCCCCATTTTATCCACAACACCAATTTCTCATACTGGGAGCTCAAAAGAGCATAAAATCCTTCCAAATTGTAGTTTTCAAGTTAAAAAAAACAAAAAACAAAAACAAATGAAGACATTTAGAGTTAGGGATCAAAATTTTCAAAAAGTGACTAGTGATGTTTGGTGCCCCACTTGGGACACCTGAGTCTTTATTTTCCAAAAGTGCTGAGCATCCACCCTCAAACTGAGAGACCTTTAAATCTGTGCACAAGAAAGTTAAGGTTTTCTAAAAATCTCTACTGACTTTTGAAAATATCAGCCATGATACATTACAAGAGACTTAAGTTATGTCAGAGTGTGTATAACTACGCCATACATGAGACTCTCCAGTAGACATGAAGGCACTACCATCAATGTTGTGTTAGAATTATCCCAGAAAATCCATCTAATTATGACTAACATATATTTTAGCTAAAGCATATTTGTACAGTAAAGAGTTTGATACCTGATAGAAGTCTGTTTTATCCGATATTAGCTTTAGAACGCCTGGAGCAATGGGAGGAACTGTGACCATCTGCAGTCTCCCAAAGAAGGGGTTGTGTCCAGAGATTTTATACCGCTTCATTCTGTCTTCAATCACAAGTGCCAGTGACTGAGAATGGTTGATAACTTCAAGCAGTGTGGAGATGGACACATTTTGAATGTAGCAGTCATTTACGCAGCAGCATATCGTCATTAGGGATTTAAGCCACAGAGGGAAGCTGGTTACACAACCGCCTCAGAGAAGACAGAGGGAAAATATGCCTTTATAACATTTAAACGTTAGATTACTTTATCAGACATTTGTCAAATCTGAAGATGCCATGGAATTTATCTTCCCTTCTAGGCTGCACAAAATCATGAGCTTTATAACAACTCTTATATTTCAATGTGTAGCAATAGCTTGACCTACTAAAATATGTTATGTACTACACTTTTATTCTTTTAAATTAAAAGCATTTATACATATATTTTAGGCACTTCTAACACCAGTTAAATTTTATTATCCACTATGTTATCATGAAGCAGCACAAAAGAATACGAAAACACAACATTAAAACAGATAAACATAGCAAATCTCAACATTCTACCAAGAGCGTCATTATCTCAGCACCCCCCCCCAATGCATGCATTTTCATTTTATATTCTGTTACATTCATAGTACTTCCATTAACAGCTAGACTAATTTGTTTGAGAGAGAGGTATGTTGGGGTACAATTAGATCTAACTAAATATAAAGGTCCTAAAACACAAGCACCTCAAAAATTGTAACAGGAAAGCTACTTACAAGATTTGGTAATAATTACAAATATAAGGCTTTGGATTTTTAGTAACAAAACCCCCTTGACAAATCCATATTTGTAGAAGAATGATAGTTCCTCATGATCTCCTTTGAGCCCAAACATTCCTCTCACAATCAAGTGAAAAAAGAACAACCACTCTGAAAATTAAGAATGTGCGTGGATGTAATTTTTTTAAAATTAACATTCTTTCTCCTATTCGTGTAGCTTCTGTATGAATGATCTTACAGAAAGTTACTCACCCCTCCCTTCCTTACTACAAATTCTCTGATTTGGGAGTGAGGTTCTTTTTTCTTCCCTGGAAATTCTTTACCTTCTATGGACTATGTAGAGGAAAAATCCTAAAAGTAAGACTGGAACCAAGAATGCCTATATATTGACTCAAACATGATATTCTGGGAACTTAAATGCTGTATGATGCTAAACCCTTTAATTATAACACTTTAAATAACTGAACTGTCTTCCATCTGAGCATCTCAAAGAACTCCAACGTTGAAGACTCAACTGCCCAGGGTGCAGGTAAGTATCCCCATTTTACTGGGATCAGAAATCTGTCGCAAAGCTAGAAGCAGAACCCAGGTCTCCCATTTCCTCACTCCTGTGTCGACCACAAGCCTGTCCTTTCTAAAGGCCCACTCTTACTCCCCTAAAAGAGGATATCTGAACTGTGGGTGGGAACCAGCCCTAACTATGCAGATTGTTCTCATATTACAATGTTAGCCTGTGTTGACTCTTTCCGCAGGGAACCCTGAGGGGGAAGGGCGAATTGTTTTATCCAGGACGGGAACACCAACGTATTTTAAAGGAGAACAAAGTGGATTTAAAAACTGCAACACACGCTCAATTCTAAAACACAAGATGCACTCTAATACTGGCATGTCTTGGCCACAGTAGGCAATTTGCCTTTAGTGTCTTCCCACGTCCCTCCAAATACCCAAAATGCACTATAGCTGCATTCATAATACACACCCTGTCATATTATATTATGTACACATTCTTGGTTGTGCCTAGTACATAGTGCACTGAGTTTGCAGTACAATTTACATTTTGGAACACTGAAGTTATTTGTCTAAAGACAATTCTTACCAGGAACTTGAAACAGAGATAAATACAATTGTTCTGTTTCTTTCTCAGAAAGGTAGACTGGGAAGGTAGAACAATCCAATAGAAGGTGACAAGCAGCAGCAAAGGCCTCTCTGCAGTCTTCTTTCATGTCCCGCAAGTCAAGCATTACTTGGTCAATGTCCCATTCTTCTTCTTTTCCCTTTTTGCTACCAAGGTCATGGTTTGCAGGGGAGAGAGGCTCCAGACTTTTCTGTTTAAATGGTGACCCTCGAACTGTGAACAAGTCTGAAAGCATTTGTTTAAACTGAGGTACGGTAATTTGCTTTCCTTCCCAGGGGTTCTTTTTCTTGCTAGCATTTTCAGCAACTCTGTAATTATTTTCTTTCTTCTCTCCTATGCTCATGTTTGCTATCGAAATTCTGCCATTTCCTGGGTCTTGTAAATGCACCCCAAAAATGTATTTAGTAGCAAACTTATCAACTAACTCTTGGATACAGTGCAAAGTCCTCTGAATACTCCCTCCATTTTTCCAAACATCATCCTTCTCAGGAGTCACTCTTGGCAATCCTAAGTGTTGAGAGAGCTCTGGGGAGGAGGCACTTAGACCTATGCCACTGTCTTCAGACTTGAGGGGAGCGAAAGCGGCAACATCTTCATTCTGTACTGCAGGATTGGTTTCTAAAGTTATATCACCATTTTCTTGTTTCACTGGGCTCTGAAATGGAAGCAGTGAGTATTTCATTACACTGTATTTTTGGAGTTGCTTTAAATAACTGAAATCACACTTGGGGCAGCAGGGGGAAAAAGAGCGTAGGACAGGAATCCCTTCCCTTCTACCCTGATAACTTGTGCAGTGGCTTTGTGAAAGTGGTATCAATAGACTTGTAAGAGTTACGGTCCTGCTGATGATTGCTGTTTAGCTAATATTCTCTTTTTTGGGGGGGGTGGGGTGGAGGGGAGAAGAACATCCTATGGCCTGTATTATACAGAAGGCCAGATTACATGGTAACAATGGTCCCTTCTGGCCTTGGAATCTATGGATCTCCTGTATTTATGAATAAACCTCCTTATCTGGCAATTGTTGGAGCCAAAGAGATATTTACATGAAATAGTTAGATGCAGCTATTGATGAGTAGCTCTGGTGCATTTAAGACAAAATTATACTTGTTTTAAAACTATTCCTCACACCTCCTCCTCTCTGAGGCTCTGGGCCATGTTCAGCACTTTCATGATCTAATGTTGTGCAATAGCAGCCCAACAGGAAATTTAAGAAGTGATAAAGCGTGGAAGGAAAGGGTTTCCTTGTTATGCCATTGATTATTACGTCAACAAAGCAGCTACTGCCAAGTCTGATTGTTTCTAACTGTTATTTCTAAGCTTGTATTATTGCTCATCATTAGCAAACTGTGTAGTTTGTTTTCTACCCGTATCACACATTAATTATTTGCCATGTTCTTGTGAGCTTGTTTAACCATTTGTTGTATTAACGTGCATCTTGTAGCAGGCCAGGTAATATTGATAACAAAAAGGCTGGGCTTGATCTGGCCACTTGCACTCTTTTTTTCAAATGCCCCAGGGCATCTTACCACTACACTGAGTGGCATCCACAGAAGACCAGGCTCTTTTCGGTGGATGGGATGGAGCAGGAAAGGGGTTTGCACCACATCCTAATTTTAGACAACACGGTGTCTAAGCTGTGCAAAGGCATAAAGTCAGTTAAGGTTGGGGTGAGTGCTCAAAATGAGAACAGCTCAGACACATGACACAAAGTGGTTCAGAGTGTATGGAAGGGGCCTAAATAAATATACTGCTGCAATGAGTAACCTAAATTTCAATTAGAGTAGAAAAGTTAGTAGCATTCCATAAAAGAATTTGCATTATTAAAATAAGGTGAGTACAACACTTTTGATTTGTGAATAGTTATTCATAAGCAAATATGTAACAGGCCTTGCAGCAATACCTACCGAGTTTCCACTTCCAGCCTCATTATCCAAGTAGGCAGGAGGCATTTGTACTTTGCTAAGCACTTTGAAGCAGGTCTTTAAAGCATGAGTGAGTTCTGGTAAACTCAGAATCTCCACATTCTCCAGAAGAGACTGCACCATATAACTGAGCATCTGTGGGAGATACTGAGTCTGCACTTCAGAGTAAAGTTCCTAAAATAAGCAGGGATTTAAAATAATTAAATGCTAAATGGCTTAGCAGACAGAAATGATTTTACTATTGTCAAGCTGCCTAATATAAAGTCTAACTTCAGTGAGCACAGATGTGACTAATATTGATGCACATTGAGTTAAGTTGCATATGGTTGCTTTAAATAGTGCTACTACTCCACCCAATGCTGAACGTGGAACCAGATCCTAGTGTTGAATGGAATTTGACTACTGATAATAGCCTTGCAAAACAGCCCAAATAATAGATCCTCTCAAGCAGCAAAGGGGAAAAAAACCCCTGACAACACATGACTTGTACATCCTTTAAAATACGATACAGTTAAAGAACTTTTTTTTGATGGGCAAGTAAAATGAAAAGTAATCACCCACAAGCAAGTGGGCATACAGAACTTTGCAAGACTGATAACTCATGCATGACAGTTCTAATTTCTATTTCAATAAATTACTGTTTTATTATAGGTTTCAGAGTAGCAGCCATGTTAGTCTGTATTCGCAAAAAGAAAAGGAGTACTTGTGGCACCTTAGAGAGACTAACAAATTTATTTGAGCATAAGCTTTTGTGAGCTAAAGCTCACTTCATCGAATGCATCCGATGAAGCGAGCTGTAGCTCATGAAAGCTTATGCTCTGATAAATTTGTTAGTCTCTAAGGTGCCACAAGTACTCCTTTTCTTTTTGTTTTATTATAAGTATCCAGTTATAATTAGAAAATTTCAGTAATTTTCTCTTTTCACAAGTTCATTATTCATATGCAAGTCATCTAATCAATATATTGATTTTCCAAGAAGTGCTGGTATTCTGAAACTGAGTTTATATATTTGTCAGATAACTTACAAAGATATTTGCCTATTAGCTGAGAAGCTCAAAAACATTCTTATTAGGAGGATGTGTTGCATATAATGCTGATAGTAAACCCCCCATTAACACCTCACACCTATACATGCTGAGAAGACTAGGAACAAAGTTCTACTCTTGATTTACGTGGCATGAAGTGGTCTTAAATGGAACTCCTCACATGAGTAGAGTGGGCAGGATTTGGCTCAAAGCATTGTGTATTTATTCATCGGTTTTCTTTTCAAATGAAAATATAGTTCCCCCATTAAAAAAAATAAAAATAAAAATGTATCCACCAAAATAAAAGCAATGCTTTCATGAAACTGAAACTTATCTGATAAAAGGGAAAGAAAATGAGAGTTAGGATCTGAATGATTAACTTTAGGTCAAACTTGCCTTACCAAAGGAATCACATCAAGAAGGAACAACAGTAGTGTGCAGAGCTCTGAAATAGTAGGAGGAGTGCTGACATTCTCAGTAGGGTATCTTGTCTGCATGGATTTATTCCTGGTATTGAAAGAGAAAGTGTGTTCTTTCAAAATACACTATTTACTGCGGGATGTGGGTTTTTTTGTTTTTTAAAAAACCTAAATGTACTTTATATTGGCATCCATGCTAACTACACAAGCCAAGAAGGCTGATTTGTATCCACCATCAGCTTGGCTACTTAAGTCAAGTTCTTATCAACATTTTATTGTGATCACATAAAGTTGTATACAGTTTAGAATCCTATCATATGGTAGTTAAGAGAAGTACAAGAATACATTGTATTATCTTGATCAAGGTAAGCACCAGATTCTTCTCTTCTTTAAGGCTCATATTAGATACTCAGCAACGTTACCTGTTAGTCTAATTCCTCTCTGCACTATTAGTAGCCTAGCATATAAAGGGATATTTTCTGGGAATTTCATCTTCTGAAGACAAATTTATAAAACTCACATAGACAGGAGTAGAGTAAAGGAAGAGTGCTATTATGCCATTCCAATAAATACTGGCTCATTTCAAGCACTAGTTATGGTGCTTAAATACTATGCTGACTGAAATGACACCTCCTTTCAATTACCTAATTAGGTTTAGAATGAAAACACACTCAAACTTAACTGCACACTTTGGAGGAAGCACTTTTCCATTAAAATTTTGATTACAGTAAAATAGGTTCACCTATTATAAAAAAACAAAATATTGGCCACCTTGTGTGCCTCTTAAGCAAAATTAATTTCATTTCTACATAGCATGTGAGAAGACACTAGTCCAGATTTTTCTATATGGGAAGGCTGCTGCATGCTGTATTTTATGTATGTTAACTGAAAAAACAAAGTGGCCAGGAAAGCTCATTCTAGGGGATAAGTATGATCTTATCCCATGTGATCTCCTTTCTACTTATGAACATGCAGTTTTTTCTCCAGAAAACAACCATGTTCCTTTTTGGAAAGAGTGACCAAACCATGGCAGTTTATTTTGTATTTAGACAGAT
This sequence comes from Dermochelys coriacea, assembly GCF_009764565.3. Classification (NCBI taxonomy): domain Eukaryota; kingdom Metazoa; phylum Chordata; order Testudines; family Dermochelyidae; genus Dermochelys; species Dermochelys coriacea. The sequence goes on from NC_050068.2 coordinate 162,573,487, forward strand.
AAACAACTGCCTCAGATTTAACTATTTGCATTAGATGGTTAGTTCAGTATCTAACCATGCATCTCTCTGCCCCTTTGGTTAGGATCATGACACTGGCATTTGAATCTTTCATTAACACTTCTCTGTTGTCCTAGCTATACAATTCTTAATTTAATTTTTGCATTAATGCCAGACAGCATAACTACCTGAAGCAGTCCTCAAAACATCTGGTCATATAATCCCATAGAAAATCTGTACTTAGGGATGTGATCAACAAGTTGACTGTTTTAACAATTTCTGAGGCACTTCTATTCTCTTTGATCGCACTGTAAGAAGAACAAACAATCAGTGAAGACTAAACAACAAGTATACACATTTTTGCATTATTTGATCTGTTCTTAGAAAGTTGGCCTGAAGAGACATGAAGTTCCTTAATTCAAAAATTAAACACAACCATTTTGGAATAGCTAAATTTTGCAAGCGTTTCTGAAGACAAGAAAAATCTTTAACCTTTAATTTGATTTTGTGAACTAAAAAGTTGAGTTCTATCAATACATTTATGTAGTAAATTTGATGTTAGAGAGACACGATGGGTGTATGCATTTATGTATGCAACACTGCACACATAAATCTGATCTTATCAGCCAAGAATTTAAATCAATGATCTCAAATCGTCTTGGCTGGAAGAGAAAAACCCTGTGATGCCAAAGGAAAACTCAAGGTAGGAAATATAAAGGAAAATAAAAAAAATTGAAAAAAAAATCAATGATTTTCAGTCTTTTTACATCAAAAAGACACTGTTAGAACTTATGTTATAAATAAACAGGTAAGATTTACCCAATGTGATTACTGAATAGTTTACTTTAGTAAGCTCTCTTATGAAAGATACAATTTCAACTATTAGGAGAAAATGGTTATGGTATACCTTGTAAGTACATTGCCACTTTGACTGTAGCTAAGTTTAAGATCAGAACCCAGGGCATCCTGGCAATAAGAATAAAAGGCTCGAATCGCTTCAAGGAACAAATCCCCAACAACTTGTGGCCCTGGAATCAAAGGAAAAATAAATCCAGTAATTACTCCAAACTGATTACAGTATTAATCAATTACAAGCTGTTAGTCTAAAACTGAACTTCTGATTATAAAGAAAATGTACTATCCCATGGTTACTTATGGGAAGTAAGGGGATGAGACAATTTTCTATGACATTTTAAACTACTATCCAGATTCCACTTGTGAGATCAAAAGTGTGTGTATTAAATAATTTAGTTCTGTACATCTTAATAGAATGTGAGATTGCCAGAATTTTACAATTTTTTGTGAAGTTGCTTGAAAAGTTGGGCTGTTTATTCCATATTTCACTTCAAAAGATCACAAGGTAGTTACTTAATAAATGCCTGTACTGTTTTTAAATCACTTCAGACATTTATATAAATGTGTGCTAATGACCTATTTAATATACAATGTGCATGTCTCAAATGACAATTGTGCAGTCAAATTCCAGAGTCCAGATTCAGGGGGTTCCCACTGCCAGTTTAATATGCTGGCATGACAATGAAGTCTTCAACTCCATGCATGGAAATTTGAACAGTTGGTAGGATCACACAGGTTAATACATGGAGAAGAGAAAGAAAAAGCCTATCAATGAAAAAAGGATCAGAAATACACTAAGGAGGTCCTGATTTTCAGAACATCTGGCAACTGTACTTCCCATTGACTTTAACTGGAATTGTGGGTGCTCTGTGGTTTTGAAAAGCAAATCCATAGTGCTAACAGCACATCTGAGGCCCAGCCATGAACCTAAAGAGGCTGCATAGGAGTACTACTTCACGCTTATAGAAAGGGTTAAACAACCTTCAAAATAAATAACCCTCAAAAGACATGTGGGGAGATAATATTTGAATTTTTGTGTATTTACATATAAATGAATAGTGTCAACAATGTAAATCAACAGTCCCTGTTAATGCTGTACTCTTAATACAGAGATCAAAAGAACATCCTGGCATTTAAATGAATTGTAAACATGGGATATCTCTGTATTCATCTCTCTTTGAAATGTATAGCAAGTCATCTGTGAATGGTGGAGGAACAAGCAAATTGCCTTATGTTAATTTATATAGCTAAGTACCAGGGAAGGATCTCCTTCAAAGTCCTGCTAATTACCTTTTGTTCCCAGAGGAACTCCAACTTGTCAAAAAGGACATGAAATTGTGTAAAAAGATCCTTGGGTCCTGATCCCGTTCATCACCCTGAATATGATATTTGGACACTGGTCTATAACCTATGGACTATTTTTGAAAGAACTCTTTGCAACTAAAAAAGCTCAGCATCTCTGCTATAAGAAAAGGAGTACTTGTGGCACCTTAGAGACTAACAAATTTATTAGAGCATAAGCTTTCGTGAGCTACAGCTCACTTCATCGGATGCATCCGACGAAGTGAGCTGTAGCTCACGAAAGCTTATGCTCTAATAAATTTGTTAGTCTCTAAGGTGCCACAAGTACTCCTTTTCTTTTTGCGAATACAGACTAACATGGCTGCTACTCTGAAACATCTCTGCTATGAATCTGCACCTCTATGAATTGAACTTATGTCTGTATGTATATTGATCTTTTAACCATACTCTCATTGCTTAATAAATTTTAGTTTAGTTAATAAGAATTAGCTGTAGTGTGTATTTGGGTAAGATCTGGAATATTCAATAACCTGGGAGGTAATGTGTCCGATCCTTTGGGATTGGTAGAACCTTTTCTTTTATATGATCAAATAAGATTTTCAGAAATCAGCGTATTTGACTTAGGTACCTGGATGGAAGCCTGAGGCTGGATCACTTTAAGGGAACTGTGTTGTTTTGGACTTCTGAGAAACCAGTAAGGTAATAAAGCAGCTGTTTTATGCTGGTTAGGTAAATTTAAGTATTGGAATATCCACCAGTTTTTGGGGGATTGTCTGCCCCATTCTTTGCAGTTCACCCTAATTGAGTGACCTCAGCTGGCCCCCCACTGGGACCCTGGTCACAGCTTATATAGTGCTTTTTGTTCATAAATCTCAAGGGACTTCACAAGGGAGTTCAGCATCATTATTTCCACTGTATAGATGGAGAAACTGAGGCACAGATAGATGAAGTGACTTGTCCATAATACCCAACAGGCCCATGAGCCAGGAACAGAACCCAGGTCTCCTGAGTGGCAGTCTAGTGCTCTATCCACTAGCCCACACTGCCTTGAAGAAAAACATTCTCTAAGTTATGCTTTGTTGCATAGTAAGTATCTTTGCAATATATTGATTTTGAAATCAAGTGTCCAATTCACATTGACTTATAAGAAGCTTATCAAGAAGCTTTTTAGTACTTTTTTGTGTACTACAGAAATAGGAATATTTCTAATTTTGTGGTTTAGATGAATGCAGGACAGCTTTTGCTCCTGGATTATAGCTTAATACCTCTTTTCTACACTAGGATATAAACTATTTGATTAATCCAATACTTTTGTGTAACAGTGTTTTCCTGCTCAGAAATTTAAAAAAATAAAATAAAATCCATACACCAAACAGTGCTTATACATAACAAAAGGCTCTAAGTGTAACAACTTATATCATACAAATATTTCTTAAGCAAGAAAGCACCCTTTAAAAAGAAATCTGTGTTACGTGTCTAAAAGAAAGTCATGCCTGGACAAGAAAAGCAAGCATACTGTCACATATAACTAAGCATCTGAAGGAATTGTTACTTTCACTCAAGAAGTTTGCTTCCTCTGTAGACAAATGAACACTGAACTGAGTGCCTTGAACAAAATCTGTACAAGAAATTTTTCACTCTGTAAAGGACAGTACACGTGCATCCTGGTTTTTCACATAAATGCTGTCTGACGTTTTGATGAATTTGTAAAGAACAATGGGGCAAATGCATTGAGAGAGGCAAACAGAAAGCTATTTTCCTCCATCCATGAAATAGGAGAATCCTCCAGACAAATTCTAAAGAATTTAAGCCACTGTCAGTTAAATATTTATAAGCTCAGAACGTGAATTATTCATTCATGGTATATACAGATACTGTGATAAAATCTTCATAAGCAGGGTTACCATGCCCAGTTTCTTGCACAGCATTAAAAAAACGTCGTTTACTACAGGAGATGGTTTACAGGCACGAGATTCCTTCACAGAGAAAACAAATCTCAGAAGCAACAAGTTGCCAAAGAGTACACAAGTTTCAAATAACCACAAGTTACTCATAAGCTTCTTATGTCTGTCACATGTTCAAGTACAGTAAATACTTCTGAGTAGGTTTTACAAAATATTGGTACATACAGAAAATCAAGTATGTAATCTTGGCATCTGAATAGTGTAGGAGGATGTGCTGGCCCTTTATGGGTGAGGCACTGACCGTTTGCATTATAGGACTGTGGATCTTTTGAGCACATGACAGACTGAAGACATGACTGCTGCAGGAAACAGGATATGCAGATCAGTCAGGGGAGACTCTGGAGGAGCAAAATGGGCCTGGGAGTCTCTTTATAGGGGCCTAGGGAGGAGGCTTGCCAGGGACAGCCAAAGGTTGGGAAAGACACTGTACAGAAAGAGGAGAGTTGCCCAAAAAACAAAGATAAATGAGATAAGGCAGGTGACCAGGGAGGGATAAGAACTTGTTGCTTTCCTAACAGCCAGAGGGAGGTATGAAGCCTGGAAAAGGGGCTGCGACCAGAAGCAGGCAAAGACCAAAGAGAAGGTCTGACCAGTGACAGGACGGTAGAAAGTAGCCCCTGGGTGTGGAGTAGAGCAGAATATTGAGGCTGAAATGGATGGTTAGTCTGCCATGTAGGACCCAGGGACTGGAACCTGGGGTAGAGGAGGGACTGCACCATTTGGAGGTGATTAGCAGAAAGCCTTCTATATATCATGTCATCACTATAGTATAGCAGTTCTTAGCAGTTGTGTCAGTAGTAATATTTAATATTACCTATTTCAGGTTTGTCAAGGAGACTAATTAGAATACGGAAAGGTTTCAGATATGCATGATCTTCTAAGGAAGGCTCTGAGAACTTCTGATGCAATATTTCAATCAAAGCCTGTTAAAAGAAAAGAAAACACCAAAATGTGACAACTACTAAAGAGAGATACTATCATTTTATTAATAATTTTAGGTCTTGATTCTTGCACTAGGTGCCAAACGTTGATTATTGAAACAGAATGGGGGCAGAATAAATTCAGATAATCAAGGAAATTTTCAGTTTATTTAATACATACGCAAGAAAATTTGGAATAAACAGGATTTGTTTTTAGTAATTCAGGTAGGCTAGCGAAGATGGAACTGGCAGTTTTCATTAGATTTAATTTACATCGCAGGCCCATAAAATGGAACAAAACAGCACAACATGAGTTCAGACTTCCTGTCAAATGAATACAGAATAACGATCTCCTCCCATCTGTTATGCTTCAGGAAGAGAGGCCATGAAGGACATACAGTGAACAAGTTGAAAGGCAGTTTGTTCTGAGGTTGAACATAGCATATAAAAGTTACGTAGAATAAATACTAACCTCAACTAAAAGATCTTTGGAATATTTTCCAAAAAAATAGAGGGCATGATCTTCAAAAGCTGCAGAATCTGGAGCAAGAGGACCGCCTTTAATATCAGAACCTACAAATTAAATAAAAACAACACGAGTACAGAAAATACTGATGTAACATACATACCATAAAACAAGCAATAATATTCATTTTAACCTGAATTTGTCCAAGATGTAGTTTATGCTCCAGTCTAGGCTGAAGACTGCAAAAAAAAAAAAAAAGTGTGCTTACGTGGAGGACAACCACCAAGTAACCTGTGTGTCATCTGCAGCTTGGGCCTCTTTCTAGGTCCTTTAATACAGGCTATGACTGAATCATGCAGATTTTTCTGCATAACATCTGAAATATTTTCCTATCCATCCACACAGCTAAAACTCTTGTGCAGGCTCTCAAGTCTATTACTGCAACCTTCTTCTCTTTGGCCTGAACAAATGCAATCTTGCCCCACTCGGATTCACTTAGAAAGTTGCTGCAAAGATCATTTTCCCTGCTGGTTGTTTTGATCACATGACCTCTCTTTTTGCATCCCTTCACTGGGCTCCCTCTCCTCTAGCGCATCAAACATAAGCCACTTGTCCTCACTTTCAAGGCCCTTCATGGCCTGTCCCAGACATTCGCTACTGAGATGTAAACTCCTGCCTCCAATTACTCTGTGATGCCAGACTCCATTGCCCATTAGTTAAAATTTTTCAAAACAAGCACCTTTATGCCTTCTCCCACATTCCATGATACTCGGGAGGAAGTCCCCATAAACATCTGCAAAACTGTCTCACTGACATCCTTTAAAAAAAACCCTTAAAAGTCTCCTTTTCTGTGATACCTACACATCGATCTCAGCACTCCAGCATCACAGCCATCATCAAGTTTTTTGTGTATCATGCTAACCAATATTGTCTCATTGTTTCCTGGTTCTCCCACCCTCTCTCTGTCTATATCCATCTGTTGTCTCTTGCTTTAAACTTAGATTGTAAGCTGCTTGGAGCGGGCACCATCTTTTAGTTGTCTTTGTCCAGTGCTTAGCACAATGGGATCCTGGTCAAGGACTAGGATTTCTAGGCATTATGGTAATACATGTATCACCATCATCAACAGCTAATCAAATCTCTCTCAACCCTTGAAATAGTGTCAGCCTGACGCACCCTTCTGGAAGTGAAAGATAGAGATAGGCTCTAAAGGGGGGATCTATCAAAGTTGTCGCCTCCTCTCTCCCCACAGAGAATAAGCAACTGGATGGAATTCTGGCTCCATGATATCAATGGGAGTATTACTACTGACTGCACCAGGGCCAAGATTTCGTCATGCAATTTTCTGTGCCTCTCCCAAAACCCTGACAGCCTTGTGAGTTATGACTGAAACTCTAGATCCAACATCAGTTCTCTGCAGGACAGAGCATTGCACTGGCAATAAGAACCATCTAGCCCAGTATCTGTCTTCCAACAGTGGCCAATGCCAGGTGCCCCAGAGGAGATGACCAGAACAAGTAATCATGAAGTGATCTATCCACTGTTGCCCATTCCCAGCTTCTGGCAAACAGAGGCTAGGGAAACCATTCCTGCACATCCTAACTAATAGCCATTGATGGACTTATCCTCCATGAATTTATCTAGCTCTTTTTTTGAACCCTGCTATAGTCTTGGCCTTCACAACATCCTCTGGCAAGGAGTTCCACAGGTTGACTATGCATTGTGTGAAGAAATACTTCCTCTTGTTTGTTTTAAACCTGCTTCCTATTAAATTAATTTGGTGACCTCTAGTTCTTGTGTTATGAGAAGGAGTAAATAACACTTCCTTATTTACTTTCTCCACACCAGTGATAATTTAGTAGACCTCCAGCATTTCCCCCCTTAGTTGTCTCTTTTCCAAGATGAAAAGTCCCTATTTTATTAATCTCTCCTCAGATGGAGAGGATAGACAACCAAGCCAGCCTGGTATTAAGATGTCTTATAAATGGAAGACTAACTTGGTAATTATTGTTATCAGTTTGTTACTATGTAACATAGTTACATAACTATGTTATGCTCAAACTATGTTTTTGTAATTGTAATTGGGATAAGATTTTGATTCTGATTCTCTACTTTAAAGCAACCTTTGTTCCACTTGACTGCAGCTCACATACTACAGTTTAAGAATTGCATCTGTACAGAATTGTTGTAGATACTCTTAAATGCTATGGAATGTAAATCAAGATTTACAGATTACAAAGAACAATCATTTCTGCTTCAAATTCAGGGATGTTTGCTCTCTGACTAAAGTTATCCCCCAAACTTGTTATAGACATTCCGAGACTGAACTGTGATGAGGGATATCAAGCATTTGTTAGACACTAAGATTTAAGAAGGCAGAATTTATTTAATCATCTGAAATAATATTTCCTTAATAGAATTCTCAATTGCAAAAGAGTTGTCGTTTATGAACAGAATGAAGAAACTTATGTTAATCATCTCTGGAAAAGTATATTCAAATGTAGTGGACAAAATACAAAATTAGATATTTAAACTGAATGTCACCACATATTGCACAGTACCTAGCAACCACGCATATAATCTTCTATTTAGTGACATGTCTCTCCTCAAAAGTGTCTGTGTAGCTGCTGAGAGAATATGGATTACATCAGACCTAAGCAGTGGAATAGTGCTTTCATTGTAGTCCTAGACAAAGAATAAAGACAACTTAGCTGTTGGTGAACTGTAAAATTCATAATTAAATAATTTCTAATGGCTAACAGTATCAGATATAGTACTGACAAAGATATGTTAATAGATTTAGCCTACTAAAGGAGAACAGGGACAAACCATCAACAATCTACAATTTAAAATCTCAGTAGAAATTGATCCACTGAAGTCTTCCTTTAAAATTGTGTGATCATTTAGACAATTAAGACATCAAGCCTTGGTAACGACTACGTGGGACTTTTGGGGAAACAAAGTGGATGCCTGACCCTGCTGAAGTCCATGGCCAAACTATTGACTGCAAATGGTGCAGGATTAGACTCCAAGGCTCTGTCTATATAGGGAGGGGAAGAAAGGGAACAAACAAAATCCCCCCACAAGCCTGCATCAGCAAGTCTCAGAGCCCGGGTCTACAGATTTGTGCTTGTGGACCTCATGCTGTGGCACCAAAAATAGCCACATAGATGTTCCAGCCTGGGCTGGAGCTCAGTATCTGAAACCCGCTCCCCTCCCGAGGCTTCAGAACCCAAAGTCCAGCCCAAGCCAAAATGTCTATGTGGTTATTTTTAGGGTCAAAGCGTAAAGTTCCATGAAGTCAAGTCTGTAGAACTGAGCTCTGAGACTTGCTTCTGAAGGGCTGTTTTGGTTTCTCTTGGCCATGCAGACATATCTTTAGAAAGAGAAAATAACTGGTGTGTATTCACAGGAGTATCTAGATTATATAGGATCCTACAAAAATCTTTCCTCAGTAAGATCTTATTCTTCCTCCAATAAAAAGTAATCATAATGACATTCAAATAATGCTCTTACCAAAGATGTATAAAATGGGAAAAAGAAGAGAAGCACTTCCAAAGTGTTTCGTTGCACAAGAACATTTGAATCCAATACTGACACATGCAAAGATTTTACCTATAATGTGAGAAATAAATATAAATAAATGGTTATAAAGTTATAAATATTGTTGATAGCTATTAAATGCTTTAATTTTATCTTCTTATAGGAATACCAACATCAGTACCTTTACTTGGTGTGATATTATATGATTAAAATGTGAGCATGTATATCATTATTGCTGCCACAGTTATCCAATTGCAACAAATCCTATACAAAGTATATCATGTAAAGCAGGGGTGGCCAACCTGAGTCTGAGAAGGGGCCAGAATTTACCAACATACATTGGCAAAGAGCCACAGTAATACATCAGCAGCCCCCCATCAGCTCTCCCTACCCCCCACACCCAGCGCCTCCCACCCACTGGCAGCCCCACTGATCAATGCCTTCCCCCTCCTTCCCTGCACCTCCCGATCAGCTGTTTTGTGGCATGCAGGAGGCTCTGAGGGCGGGGTGGGGGAGAGGAGCAAGGGCATAGCAGGTTCAGGGGAGGGGGTGGAGTGGAGGCAGGGCCTGGGGCAGAGCCAGGGGTTGAGCAGTGAGCATCACCTGGCACACTGGAAAGTTGGTGCCTGTAGCTCCATCCCCGGAGTTGGTGCCTATACAAGGAGCCGCATATTAACTTCTGAAGAGCCACATGTGGCTCCGCACAGGTTGGCCACCCCTGATGTAAAGTGTCAATGGAAAAGTTATGATTTGCTGAATATGATTATCATGTTTGTATGCATATATCATCTGAAGTTATGAGTATTGACTACATACCTGTATTTCAAATGGGTTTGCTCTTGTGATATCTATCTTACTTAGTTTACACTTAATCTAGCTAGCACAGTGTGAATTGACCATTCAAGTTGATGGCCCATCAACAAACACAATGGGCCATGGAAGAAGCTTATCCCTGCACAATGGACCTTCAATATGGGTAATGATCCTGGTATGACTCATCACAGCATACAACAGCATGGACTTGCTCACGTGACTCTGGACTCCATTTTGTTCCTGTACTTTTCTACAAACTAAGGGTTTGCTAGACTACCAGTTTTGTCGGTAAAACTTTTGTCAGTCAGAGGTGTGAAAAAAGCACTGCCCTGACCGACAGAAGTTTCTGTGGCAAAAGTGCTGGGGTGGACAGCGCTACGTCGGCAGGAGAGGCTCTCCTGCTAACATGGCCAATGCCGCTCGTTGGGGGTGGTGGTTTAATTATGCTGGCAGGAGAGCTCTCTGCTGTTGGCAAAGAGCTACTACACAGGAGACCTTACAGCAGCACAGGTGTACTGCTACACCTGAGCCACAAAGTCCATAGTGTAGACATAGCATAAGACTGAGAGTTTTCCCTCCACATGGGAGAAAGTATAAAAGGCCCTGGAAGCATCTCTATTTTGCCTCTTTCCTGCTCTGATCTCTGACTATGGACTTACGTTAAAAGGAGCATTCTAATCAATGGACTGAGGACCTTACAATCTTTTGGATGTTACCAGAGACATTATAAACCAGCAGTTCATTCCATCACTGCTTCAAACCCGATCCAAGAACTTTGCAATGAGTGTATGTATTTGATTCCTTTGACCATTTGAACTCTCTCCTCTTTCTTTTCTCTTATAAATAAACCTTTAGATATTAGATTCCAAAGGATTGGCAACAGTACGATTATTGGGTAATTTCACAACAGTTTGCCCTGCATCTGGCATCTTCAGCTGTGACCCACTGAGGCACAGTGACACTTGAAAGGCATTGAAATCTATATATTTAAAAAACTTTCCACAAATAGGAGAACATAAAAATGCATTCAGCTTCGTACTGTTTCATATATCATTATTAGCATTTCTACATATCTGGGTAGGCCACAATTTTGAATATCTGCTGCCTGCCAATGATAACTCTGATTTTTTTAATAGCTGCATCTTGAGACAACACATCCTGTCTGATAATTAGTTACGGTTATTCCAGTATTTCTGGTAAAAAGATAGGTGATTTAAAACCTATGAAACATTTTTCAATTTCAAGAAAGGAAATTAAATACAAGACAATAGATACTGGAGTTCTTTTGTTGGTTTACTGCTGTTTCGTTTAGTTGCATGTTATTTTAAATAATGTCAAAAGGTGCAGAGTGTTAAAGTTAAAAAAAACCATGAAAATCTTAAACGCTGTGTCTGATGTACAATGACAGAGTTTGACATTCCATTCCTAAAGGCAAAATGGAGTAAGCAAAGATGGTCATGTCAGCTTTATTTTTCATTTCTTGTCTTTTCTGATTTAGACCATGTCAAATCCTTAATGCTGTATTTAATATTCTTGTAACCAAAGAAATTGCAGCCCAAGGTGAGTTCAGAAATGCTGGTGTTGTAAAGGAGTTTGGTTAAAAATTATCAAGGACATGCCACCCTTAGGTAGTTCACTCCCCCACGCACCGCTTCTCTACTCATTTCCTATTTTTCAAATTTTTGTCCTATTTTCTGGAGCCAAGAATGATGAGAGTCTCCAAATCTTCTTCTCCCAAGCACTTCTGGATGACTGCAATAGGGTAGGCAGCTAATATTAGTGGTTGCAGAAGACAGTCTTTTCACTAAGTGAAAATACACTGGATCTCACTCCACCTCCCCTTTTTAGTTTTTTATAGAGTATAAAATGGATACCGATTTTGAACTGTTTGTATACAATTCCTAACACAATAGGGCCTCAATTCTGATTGAAGTCTTTGAGCACTACTGCAATACAACTAAACAGGGTTAAATTAGTTTTACTGTAACAAGGCAACACCATTCATTCCTTATTGGTATCACTGACCATGTTTTTAAATTACCCATTTGCCATACTACATATCGATCAAAGTTTGCAAGAATTATTTTTCATTATTACCACTTCAGTTGAGATTCTCCACTCATTGAGCAAATTTTGAATTAGACATTTCATTCTCTTACTGATGCTCTTTAAAGCTTGGGACTTTAATTTGTACTGAGAAGGATACTGTTTTCGAGTTTGCGTTAGCATTATGGTCGTTGAGAATATTCCACTAGCCACATAATGAACTTACTGTGAGATTATAATCAGTTCCCAGCATGTACTTCTGCTGTTTTCCAGACAACTCTCTGTTGATATGACTAACAACAAACAGAGAAGCAGGAAGTCTTATAGAAGGGCTGACCAGAACACTCCCCCAGATAGCAGCATAGAACACTTCTTGGCCTGTTAGTACAGACAGCTTCACAAGCAAAGCATCTGTTCTGTGTGTAAAATAAAAAAAAAAGGAAATAATATTATAAGATTTACCTTTCCATGTAAAATATAATGTTAATTCCATTGAATTCTGTCACTGAATTCAAGTGCAATGCTTTCAGTTTGTTAATACCCTGTAGCTTTTTTAATGTCCATTTCCAATTACCTCCCTTTATTTGAATTTCTATTTTCCTCCCTTTCCAAGATGATTTTGCCATAATGGCAAGTGCTGTAACAAATCTTTTACCATCATGCACACTCAATGGAACAACGTTAGTCTGCCCACTTTGGCAACTTCTCCAGCAACTACACGTTTTGCATAAATGTCACACAAACTGTAACTTGACAGTAAATAATGCAGTAGTTTTTGGTAGCTAATTCCTGAACCAGTTAGACTGAAAGGACTTGCACAGAATGATTATTTTTAGCTGTTTGTTAAGTCACTTTGTTTCAGTGAAACATCCATGCATTTCAGTGTTTGCTCAATAGCGCACCTCTGCACTAATGCAATATACATACTTTAACTTTTCATCGGTTGTTATGAAATTTGTACAGTATACACTTTAATACAACATATTAGGTGACCAGGTTCAATACCTATAGTAGCTATATTTAAAATATTATTTTAAACATCTAAAAACTTAGTGATAATTATGCAGAGTTTAGCCCAAAAGATTGCAGGATCATCGGATCCCTTTGCCTGAGGAAGGAAAAGTAGCATGTGAAAGCCTTGTGACAGATAGGACAATATTCTGGACAAACCTTATAGAATAAAGATAAACTTTACTGAATTAAATTAACCCTTTCTGAATTAAGTTTAATGCTTTAGGGGTCCATTGTATTAAAAAGGCAATTGTTTATATGTTATTGTGGAATTGTATGCCACTTCTCTCAGAGACTTGACTAATGAAATCTTTGAATAGTAGTAAGAACTTCAACTTTTGGGACAGTAAGCCTGAAGTAGATTTCCTAGCAAATACTTGAGGTGAGGGGAATGCAAGTGACCCGCCTCCGAGTCCATCCTTTTGAAGCTTTGCCTTGACCAGAAATCCATTGTCTGGCTGACAACCTATTTGTAGTCTCTTCAAAAGGCCCAAATTGGATGAGTGCCTCGTAGTCTCATGAGGGTTCTTGTTCTGGGCAAAAGGATGTTATGGTCTTGAAACCACAGGAACATCCAATGTGGGATTTTGAAGGACTGCAGGGGCATATGTTGGAGTTGGGATGAGGGATCTCTAGTAAGTTTATTAACATTTGTGTAGATTTTTTTTAAATTGTTTTAAATTAGTTCTCTCTGTAATGCTTTTACCTTAAGACTAAAACATTCTTGCTTAGAAAGAGCTGCGTGGAACCTTATATCTGTGACAATTACACAGTGTATCGTCTCTGAAGAGAAGGCAAAAGAAGCCTGCTTAGGGAGTCTTTTGTGGAGGATTTCACAGTAAAGTCAGGGGACTGAAGTGTGGAAATCCCTTACTCAGAAAGAAAGGTATGTATGTGTCTCTACCCAAGAGAGGCAATGGCTGGGGAGCTGAAAGCTAAGGGTATGCCCTGCTGGACCATAGAGGGGAAATACAGATGCAGTTGCCCTGAACTGTGTGAAGCTTCTTCCAGCTTTAATTTCCAATTGTCTGCAACAAAATTGCATGTAGAATATAAAGCTTGGTTCCACCCTAACAAGCAACCATGTAAAAGAGAAGCACCTTTCCTTAAGAAACCTGATTCTAGTGTACATTCAGTTAGCTTACTTAAATGACCACATAATTTTCACTCACAAAAACTGCTAATCTTGCACAACCAATATAGCTATGAGTATGTGAGCTGCTATTCTAGTTTATACACAGCAGAATTATTAACTACATTCTGATTGTAGAAGATGCATTACTGCTGATGTCCAAGCCAAAAAGAACCTAAATTGACTTTCAGATTCTAGCATCAGCTTACTGGGGGTGCAGTTGGAAAATAACCCCACACATCTGTACATGTAAATTGAGCAGACTGAGTTTTAAATCATAAAATGGACACAAATATGGGATCACATGATATCTTTTTGCAAAGTTGCTTTTCACAGTATTGCTGCACTTAATGGTTAAATTTCAGCCACCTTAAGGTAATATGACAGAATGTATAAACCAATCTAACACACACACACACACACACACACACACACACTTACACTTTAAACTCACTTTTTCATGCAGCAGTTGAAGAGGCAGCAACACTTATACTTATCCATCTGCCTAACAGCCGTAATTCAGCAATTGAAAGCTATTTACCAGAAACTAAACAAATGCAGCTTATTCTTGTTCACTCATAACAATAGATGCTAACTGTCAATGTAAATAAAGCTTTTTCTACGCCTTCATGACTTGAGACTTTTACAAAGAAACATTACATGAAGCTAAACAAAACATCTTTTGTCAAAACAGACAATTACAACTAAACTCAATTCCACCATTTCTTGGGAAGGAGAACAGAATGCATCGATCTGGAAAACACATGTACTGTATATTACAAACATATTTAGTCACTGTCTATGTAGAGAGGGTATTCAGTGAAATATAATGAAAGTTATCTAGTGGCGCAATTCCTGCAACAGGTTGTTGCAAAATAGTTTTGTTACAGCTATTACTTGATGGAAGTACAATCATTACATAACTAAAAGCCTAACGACTAAGTGTACTGCAACAGGACCTCTTCAACCAGGTATCTTGCATGCATTGCTACAAAATGAGTTGAACTTTGTTGAACCTGACCACACCAGCTGGTCATCATTTTCAATACTGCATTAAGGGGCTTTGGGTGAAAAAGGCATTTTTGATAGCGAGTTTTAGAAGTGGTACATTTACTAGTGCAGCCAGGACCACAAGGTGATCTTCTAATATAGAATGCTTGCAATCTAGATATATGTACAGAAAACAGGAATTCCTCTTTATCAAAAGATTTAAAGAGTGCAAAAAACACAGGCTTAGTTTAGTTTGTCAAAAGATCTCCTCAATGCCCCATTACAGATTTGAAAGGTAAAGATAAGTATTCAGAAATTTTGAAAGGAGAGCTGTGTTGCTTTCTAAATATAGTGCATGACTCAATTTGATTTAATGCAACTTTCCCCCCAAAGTTTAACTATACAATTTCTTTTTATCCTTGTATTTCTTGTCTCCCTTACTTCCCCTTGCATTTCATGCATCTGTCTTTCCTCCATTCCCTTCCAACTTCTAGTATTTTTCCCTTCCCTACCCATCCCCCAGTAGCCCTGCATTAGACATCCTCCATCTGGATGAGGATTTCTAGATATGGGTTCCTTCAAAAATAAATAAATAAATAAAATTCAATAAATAGGGAAGTGATTGAGTATTGCATTTTATGTTTCTAAAGTAAAATAAGCAATCCACCTGTCATAAATTTCCGACCCCTCCTCCAAACCAGGCAGCAGTCCAATTACAAAGGCTTGAAGACTTGGCAAGAGGGACTTCTGCAGAGGAAGAAAATATTTCTCATACAGACCAAGGAGAATAGGCCTCACTGACATTGCTGCATTTGCTAGCAGTGGAAACAAGCCAGAGCTTTAAAAAAAGAAGAAAGAAAGATTTTGTCATTTTAAAAAATAATCTATTATGAAATTTTAAGTCTGAGTTTTCAAAGAGCAAGTTACCTGTAGAGGAATAAGTCTTTGGCAAGCCATTTTGTCCCAATAATTTTAAAGATGATTTCATAGGTCTCTAGTGCTTTTAAATGCACTCCACTAGGTAAAGCTGGATGTAAACACTGAGATAATCTCTTACTGATAATCAGACGTCTTGGCAAGAGGGAGTACTTCAAGTTACTTTGAAGAGCCTGTACAAACAGTGGGGATGGGGGAGAAGGAAGGAAGGAAGGAACAACAAAAAGTTATTGTACATGCATAACATCCAACATTAATCAATCAACATTTTAACTGAAAAAAGGTTTTGTGATAGAAAATTTACTTTGTAGAATTAAATAAAAGGCATTCAAGAGTTTTCTTCCATAAATGCATAATATTACATTAACAGAGCAGAGATCACTAGACCTGAAGAATTGGTGTGGAAATTCTTTTCTTTGGAGGACAGAAAACAGCAGTCAAAGACTGACAGTAAATGGGACAGGAATTGAGGA
This sequence comes from Dermochelys coriacea, assembly GCF_009764565.3. Lineage (NCBI taxonomy): Eukaryota > Metazoa > Chordata > Testudines > Dermochelyidae > Dermochelys > Dermochelys coriacea. The sequence continues at coordinate 162,589,935 of NC_050068.2, forward strand.
ACAGAAGGAAGAATTTTTTTTCAGCATTCGGGGCTGGGAAAGGAGGAAAGAGTTCAGTAGTAACAGACTCTTTCCTTGTTGCACACAACCTGTAAGCATTTATTTTTTTCTTTTCACATATAAGGATGGCTGATTTTGTTATCTCATATTAGACAATAAACTGTAAGAAGTGTGGCAATGTTTAAAGAACATGACTACAACAATCATTACTAGCTCTAGGCCTTAGACAAACTACAGTAAAAGTTTCAGAGTAGCAGCCGTGTTAGTCTGTATTTGCAAAAAGAAAAGGAGTACTTGTGGCACCTTAGAGACTAACAAATTTATTAGAGCATAAGCTTTCGTGAGCTACAGCTCACTTCAAGTGAGCTGTAGCTCACGAAAGCTTATGCTCTAATAAATTTGTTAGTCTCTAAGGTGCCACAAGTACTCCTTTTCTTTTTACAGTAAAAGTGAAGATTCTTAGAGTGGCTCCACGTAAGGGACTGGTATGTTACAACATACTGAAAAACTGATTATCACTTAAACAATTTAGCCGGAAAAAATACACACAAATGCAACATTTGCTATGGAGAGGACTCATTACAAATCTAAATCCAAGCGTTATCTCTTCTATTCACGACATAATAAAACTTTACATATAAAATTAAGGTAGAACACATTTATGGAGTTCCCTTCAAATTTTAGAATGTTCATGAAGAATTCCTCTACATAATGTTAGTAATGCCGACAGCAGCAAGGTACAAAGACTGCCTGAATGCTGGACTTTGGTTGGTACACTTTCACAATCTAAACAAATGGCTCACACTCCCTAAATATATACTTAAATTGTTTACTCTAAAAGTTCTAACTCATCCAGAAAAAGAAAATATCTAGGCTATAAATACTTTTTTCCTCTTGCTCTAACTTAATCAAATCAAGACAAATACCATAATATTCTATCAGTAAATTAACAATTAAGTTACTTATTGACTAGTCATAAATGACACTATTCAGTAAAATCATGGAACAACTTGAAGTATTGCAAAAATATATTATATAGTACATGTCCCTTGCACAAATTTACTTTCTAATGACTGCAAGTAATCTCACCTAGCAGAATAGGACACTTAAAGCCCTGGGAATAACAAAAGGAAAAAATACTCTTGACATCAGCAAAAGCTAGGTGGAGGAAGGGTGTGTAACTAATTCTCCTGCACAACAGCAAGTCTGTAATGGTTTTGTGTCTTCTGAAATTTGGACAAACATGAACTAGTCTACATTCTCCTAAATCCACGAGCTATGCTGCCATTCCTCAATCACAGAGCACCTGTGTGAGAATTTTGCTCAGTGAGTGAGCTCTCGTAAGAAGGGCTTTTCCATTTGAATCATAGCTTCACATGCAGGCCGTTTAATTCACAGCGTCTTAATGAGTAATTCTACACTAAAGCACAGAATCATAGAAATGTACGGCTGGAAGGGACTACAAGAGGTCATCAAGTTCAGACTTCTGTGCTGAGAAGGACCAAGTAAACCTAGACCATCCCTGATAGGAGGCTGTCTAACCTGTTCTTAAAAACCTCCAATGATGGGGATTCCACAACCTCCCTTGGAAGCCTATTTCAGGGCTTATACTATTCTTATAGTTCAAAAGTTTTTCCAATATCTAATCTAAAACTCCCCTGATGCACATTAAGCTCATTACTTCTTGTCCTGACTTCTGAGGACATGGAGAACAACAGTCCTGGTCACAACAATCCTTAACATATCTTAAGACTTACCAGGTCCCTCTTTGTCGTCTCTCTCAAGACTAAACATGCCCAGTTTATTTTAAAACTTTTCCTCACAGGCCAAATATTCTACACCTTTTATAATTTTTGTTGCTCTTCTCTGGACTCTCCAATTTGGCCACATCCTTTCTAAAGTGTGGCATCCAGAAGTGGACACAGTACTCCAGCTGACTCTCTCTCTTAAATAAATTTAAAAAATATTATATTTATATTCCAGGCCTTGTTTATGTATTGCCAAAAAAGGGCGAATAGTTTTCAGGTCATCTTCAAAGAAATCGAGGAAAATTTATTTACACTGAAGGCATTTTAATATGTAGAATACACTGTTACAAGCAGCCGTAATTGTTGTTTGAGCACGGGGGGGGACTTTGAAGAAAAACACAACAAAAAATTGCGCTAATTAACATTTTGGGCCTCTCAGCTTAAATTTTATTTTTCCTGCGGTTTTTTTATGGGTTGGAGGTGGAGCAAGAACAAAATTCTTAAGACTATATGACTAGATCATATGTTTTATAGATTTGTAGAATCAGTAGTTTCTCAATGAACTGTAAGAACAAAACTCTGTAGAATTATTATGAATGTTAGGAAACTTGTTGCCGGTAAAATATTTGATTTGAGAAGCTGAACTACAAGGACATGTTTGTGATGTTTAGCACTTTTCTTCTTCCTCCCCCCAGTTCCTTGGAAAGGAGTTGGAAAAAAATGTATCCTAAGTGAGCATAAGCAACTATGTGTCTGAAGAAACTGCAGTCAGATTTTACTGACTCATAAGAATCAGAAATATATTTGGCAAATTATCATAATTCCTAAACCTATGATAGTCTATTGCAAGTGTTTCACTAGGAACCAGGTGGAAGTTGTTCAGGGCAGGTATAGGTATTTGCTAGGTAAGGTGGTATTGCCTTAATTTATGCAGTGAGCCTATAAGGCTCAAGGCCTGTAAGATAAAAACTTGGCCAAACTAATTAAGGCATAAGGCCCAAAAAAACTTAGCATAAGTAGCTAACCAAGACTAACCCTAGATAAAAGATATCAAAACATAGAATGCTATGATGACTAAACTACTGGTAGGTAATCACTGAGGTGGTAGTTTATAACAGCTCGGGCTATTTTTAGTTAGGGACAGCTGACCACAAGGATGCCATGGTAACTAAGTGATGTATATGTTAATAAGCTTAAGGTAAAAGGATTAATAACCTATGGAGGAAGAACATGCCAACATTAACAAGGTGAAGAACTACAAATAAGGAGAAAAGGCTGAAACCCCTACTGAATATGCGTTAGACATGGTGGCATCAGTGTAACACATCATAAAAGTTGTATCCCAGCCTGTGTGCGAGGGAAGAGAGAGATGTAGCTCTTGAGAAAGGCCAGGATGACTACCAGTGGTGACGGTGAGGGGGAAGATGAGGAAGACAACTAACACTTCAGGTTGTTTTGCAAGGGATGGTGTAAATATCGGGATGCTCTGCTCATTCCGTTATTACCTCTACCTGCCTTGCTGGATTGGGGGAGGGTGTGTGTGTGTGAATTTGCTAAGTGTGTTAATAATTAAACTATTATAACTATAGTGTGATGTGCTAAGTGAGAGAGCATTGCAAACGATGCACATTGGGGATCCCAGCTGAACAGTAATTCTGATAATGCTGGGCCTGATCTTGGGACAAGAACCAACCAAATTTCAGTGTGCTAAATGGGGAAACTAAATCAGTAATTTTATCACTATACAATCAGTAGATCGGGCAACGCTCATTTTACAGCATGTAAGGTGGTGTGGGTGCTATCATAATTTTAGTTCATCGTTAATTCAGTTTTAATCCCCTATCTATGGCTTTTGGATTCAACAGTGCTGAGCACCCACAGCTTTTATTGAATTAACAGGGAGTTGTGATTACTAATCTGGCCTTTAACTGCTCTGCTTAGCTTCTCCATCTGCTCAGGCAAACTCAGGGGTGTGAATAAGTCACACTGAGTGCAATTAGTTAAGCCACCTAACCCCTGATGTTGACGTGAGTAAAATCAATGGTATAATTCTTGGGGAGGTGGATTATCTAAAATTGATAGAAAAACCCTGTCGATTTAGGAAGCATCTACCGTGGTGCTGCAGCTGTGCTGCTGTAGCACCCATAGCGCACACATGGTCTCAGAAAACGAGCGCTGAAGACATTTGCTATATGGGCAAACTTTTTGGCCCAAGGGCCACATTGGGGTTGCAAAACAATATGGAGGGCTGGGTAGGAAAGGCTGTGGCTCCCCAAACAGCCTGGCCCCCACCCCTTATCCGCCCCCTCCCATTTCCCACCCCCTGACTGCCACCCTCAGAACCCCTGACCCATCCAACCCCCCTGCTCCTCGTCTCCTAATCGCCCTTTCCTGGGATCCCCTGCCCTTAACCACCCCCTGGGACCCCACCCCCAACCAACCCCCCTGCTCCCAGTCCCCCGACCCCTACCCACACCCCCGCCCCCGAGACCCCATGCCTATCCAACCCAACCTGTTCCCCGTCCCTGACTGCCCCCCCTTCCCCCCTGCAGAACCTCAGCCCCATTCAACTGCCCCCTGCTCCCTGTCCCCAGGACCCACCACCCGTTAGTCAACCCCCAGGCCCCGGCCCCTTTACTATGCAGCTCAGAGCAGCATGTCTGGCAGCCACGCTGCCTGGCCAGAGCTAGACACGCTGCTGCTCTGCTTTGCAGGAGCGCACAGCCCCATTGCCCAGAGCGCTGCCCATGTGGCGGCATAGCTGGACAGACACAGCAGGGGAGGAGCCATGGGCTAGTCTCCCCAGCTGGGAGCTCAATGGCTGGGCAGGACAGTCCTGTGGGCCGGATGTGGCCCGCGCGCCATAGCTTGTCCACCTCTGCCCTAGGAAGACTATAGACAACTGGAGAACTAGTACAATTATGACTGAATCATTGATAAAAGAAAATCCAAACAGCAGAAAGGGAACATTGGTTTGCTTGTGTTTTTGTAAACATGTATTTAAAGCAAATGCTTGCAATGCAGTTAGGGGAAAAGTTTTTGCTAAACGATCGTCATCCCAAACTTTCAATTAAGAGCTTAAAAGATTCCCACTCTTGCTCTCTTCTCCTCCAAGATCTCCAGACAAGAGGATATTCCCAATATTTATAAAGGTAAAGAAACTGCAACAGTACATACATCACACAGCAGCAATGAACAAAACCCCTTTTTAATGACCAGCAAAGCAGAGGGAAAGGACTGAAACATTCCTATTTTTAAGCCTGATGGTATGAAATCTCAAATGATTTCATGGCAGCAAGTCGTTCTCTACCTCAGATTTTATACATCTCAATCAGGTCCTATCAATCACATCTAACTTCATTTTCTTAACCTTCCCAGCACTATAAACCCATGAGAATATTTGAATTGGAGTTTTTGCATATCTCCCTATTCTTCAATAATCCTTCTGTGACGCAACACACACAACTACCACAACTACGTACTTCCCCATCAGTGTTACGAATGTAAAATCAGCCCAGATAAAAATATATACTTTATTAGTGTTCAGGGCTCTCTTTACTTAGAATAGAATAGAATAGAATACCATGGTTGGAAGGGACCTCAGGAGGTCATCTAGTCCAACCCACTGCTCAAAGTAGGACCAATCCCCAATTTTTGCCCCAGATCCCTAAATGGCCCCCTCAAGGATTGAACTCCAACGAGTAAATATAAAATAGTTTTCAGTAATGCATACATTTAGAAACTTATTTAATACATTTAATTTGGACAACAGTTTGCTTCTAAAAACCAATTTACTTAGCTAATATACTGTTCATCATCTTAAATGCAAATCCCCACCATATCAACATCTGCCCTTTATAGCTGATAGGTGAAGGTCATACACATAAAAAGTTCTTATTCCCTAGGACTTCAAAACAGAATGTTTTTTCTGAAGGACAAATAATGTTCATGTACAGTACTGAACTGAACAATGTGATAAAGCGTGCTATTGTTAAACAATAGCACCAGAGGTCAGTCTGACCAATTTTTGCTGAAATTTAAGAACCAAGCAGGAGATCATATTATATATATATTTACACACACACACACACACACACACACACACACTTTTTAAGGGTAGACTGGGCCTTAATAACAGTTGATGAATCATAAATTCTTGAAGTTTTCAATTTATTGCCTCTGTCTCAAACAAGCATGTTGTTAATTCTTAATTAGAGTTAATGCTATAAATTAAAAAGTGTGTGGATCCTGGTTATAATACAGAACACACTTTTTAATTTATAGCATTAACTCTAATTAAGAATTAACAACATGCTTGTTTGAGACAGAGGCAATAAATTGAAAACTTCAAGAACTTATGATTCATCAACTGTTATTAAAGCCCAGTCTACCCTTAAAAAGTTATGTCAACATAGTTATGGTGCTCAGGGGTGTGAATAAGTCACACTGAGTGCAATTAGTTAAGCCACCTAACCCCTGATGTTGACGTGAGTAAAATCAATGGTATAATTCTTGGGGAGGTGGATTATCTAAAATTGATAGAAAAACCCTGTCGATTTAGGAAGCATCTACCGTGGTGCTGCAGCTGTGCTGCTGTAGCACCCATAGCGCACACATGGTCTCAGAAAACGAGCGCTGAAGACATTTGCTATAAAAACAGGGGACAAGAGTTTTTATGGTTTTCACAGATAGTGGGAGGGATAGAATAAACAAGGAACAGGAGTTTAAAAACACTCCCATAAGCTGTTTACTTGCTAGTGCTGTGCAGAACAAACACCTTAAGCTAACATTCCATAGCCCTGCCCGCTGCACTCATGTATTGGGAATAGTGATGTTCTATTTAAATAAACCATGTTTCATGATCTGATTAAAAGGAAAAATCGGACTGTTCCTAGTTTTCTTAAGCCTTTTCTTCACTGGAGGGGATGTGTTCTTACCTAGCATTAAAAATCTGGGGAGCATAAGGCAGAGTTTGTAGTTTTCATGCGAGTTAGGTTGAATTACAGACAATAGAGGACTGGAGCCTCAGTGTTAACGTTTAATAGCTATGACAAGGTCTTGTATTATCCTGGACAAACCTTGCTGAATTAAGGTTTCAGAGTAGCAGCCGTGTTAGTCTGTATTCATAAAAAGAAAAGGAGTACTTGTGGCACCTTAGAGACTAACAAATTTGTTAGTCTCTAAGGTGCCACAAGTACTCCTTTTCTTCTTGCTGAATTAAGTTTATCATCATTGTATCATTTAACTTCATTGTACTAAAAATGCAATTGTCTCTGTATTATTGTGAGATTGTGGCAACTTTTTTAGGGAGGTGGGGTATGCTAATGGAATGCCTCTGGTTATCAGCCCTTTGAAGCTTCATCCTTGGGAGGGAACCCATTATCTGGCTGGATTACCTTTCAAAGCTTCAAACCAGATTACCTAGACTACAGATCAACTGACAAAGAAAGGACACTGGGATAAGTAATTTGAGTTTAAACTGATTCCGGGTTTTTGTTCTGATTCAGCAAGCAGACAGACTGGTCCCCAGAGGGCCCCAATCCTTAGGGAAGGTTTGGAAAGACTTTGTCTGACCAAGGCCCCATAAGACTGGATTCTTGCTCAGAGCTGAAGCTGTGATGAACCTGAAACCACAAGAAAACCCCTGGGTGGGGGGTTCTGAAGGACTTCTCCTGCCAGAGCGCACGCTAGAGTTAGGATGATCTCTAGTAAGCTTATTAGCACGGGTGTAGGTTCTTTTATTATTTTAAATGTTTTCTGTGTATTGTTTTTACCTTAAGAATAAAATATGCTTGCTTCGAAAGAATAGCGATATAACTTATAACTGTGGCAATTACACAGTTAACTGTCTCTGAAGGGACCTGCTTAGGCAGACTGTCTTTTGCAGAGAACAAAACAGCAGAGGCAGGGAACTGTTTACCCTGGAAATACCCATCACGAAGGAGAGCAGCACTGGCCTCCACCCAAGAAAGGCAAGGGCAAGGGGCCTGGACCACTACTGGGAAACAGGTGCTGCTGCCCTGAGCTGTAACAAAGGCAACAGTGGAATGCTTCCTATATAGAATTAATCTTGTCTTCAAGCTACAGTATTTATGTCTTTGTCTATGATTCCCTCATCTCTCAGAGGGAGCCATAATATTGCTATAACCTAAAGAATGTGGGCTTGTTCATCACAGCCTCCTCATGAGGATCTCAGAGGAGCCAGGAGTATAGCCTAAATGGTCTCTACAAGATCCTTTTTACAGAGTTCAGGATGGCACTATTTACTACAATGTTCTCAGAGTATGTATTTACAACCTGTCCCAGTACCTTCATATTTGGGGCTTTCAGAAAACTCTTTCCAGGAAAATTGATTCTTCCCACCTCCAACTTTTTTTAAACTTGCTTCAAAACTGATTAGAAATGCTTGTATTATGGTATTTATATTATTTCTTGAACTATAAAATACATCTGATTGTGTGTTTTGGAATTTCTTCTCATTAGAAATCATTTAAAAAAAACGGTGAAACATGGAATCTTCTATCTAGATGCTTAATGTCTAGCCATCACCATGGACTGAGTGCAATCAGTGTAAGATGATTTTCTGTAAGCTTTAACCTTTGTCAGTTTAGTTGGAGTAGCTCACAAACACTGCCAACCTAACTAGTTCTGATGGCAGAATTTAAATATGTACGTTGTGACCAGGAAGAGGTGAGCCACACGTTCTGGCACTGAAAAACTTATACCTGCTGGGGAGCAAGTGAGAAAGATGACTTTGCCTAGGCTTCCATATCGAAAAGATTATATCCAACTAGGGATGGTGGAAGATTTATGCCTGCAGTCAGCGTTACTCCTGCAAGAAAATAAATGGAGGGTAGCACAGAAGCGTGGGGCATAAGTTCTGCCACTTCCTGTCCCTTTCGTGAGGCATTACTAACTGAAAGGCTTGTTGGAAGGGATCCTGCAAGGCCACAGAAGAGGAGCTTGTTTCTGAAGAGTTTGCCTTCTGTCTCTCAGACGTTCTGCCTCATTTTATGCCAGGCTTTCTGCCCCCCATGGCTCAGGTAAAAATATCAATAGTGGCCACAACAATTTCCCTTCCTTCCAAACTTATTCAGCTTTATGCATGGTAGCACATTCTAAATCCGAGGTCACCCTAGCATCGCACAATTGGTAGAGGTATTAGTCATGGAGCTCACAAACCTTATAGGTTCTGTTATTGTTCCAATATACTTTACCAGTACAGAGAAAGCACCATTGCTATAGGGTGGATGGGGGGAAATGCTAGCCAAATTCTCCACCCTACCTCCCATCAGTAATTGAAGATTCTGCTGCTGTCAGCTCACACGCAGAAACGTGCACATGAACAACAATCACCATCATCCACCTCCCCTGTGAAGATTCTGTTGCTAGCTTACCAACTGCACTCATTGGTAGTCTGGTCAATCTGAGCCAAAATGGTTTTCCCAATGGATCTATCAAAAGTTATTGAATCAAAGAGCAGGGTGGATAAGAAACAGTGAGAACAGTTTGGCAAATTCCACAACCATAAGCTATTCAGCACAAGGATTCTCTCTTTTTATACTTGTACAGAACCCAGCATAATGGGTTGCAACCTGAAATGGAGCCTTTGAGAGTATTTACTACTAAAAACAACTACCACCACCAGCTAGCCCTGCCTCGCCCCGAGGACAACTCGATACAAATTTTAAATATTTTTTTTCTTTGAGTTTTGAGATGACACTCCAAAAGCAGAAAGCCTCTTTTAAAAAACCCCAAAAAAACCCACACCACTTTCGTGTTCCTTGTGTGGCTTATCAGATGAACCTCGGGGTTTGGTCATTGATCCAAACTGGAGGCCATTTGAGCATAAGTTTCCCGAGATATAGCTTTTCTTAAAGCTGACATGGTCTGGCAATGAATTTTGCTGCCCAGATTGAGATCAAACAAGGGCTGAGATCATCACACCAGGATCTCAGACACTTGAGAGTTACTCCAACAGGGTTCATGCCACTCACTAGCCTTTTGGAGAAAATCAGATACAATGCTATTAGCCAAAGACTTTAGCTCTTTAGTTTGGATCATCAGCCTCTGAAGTTCTTGATGTTGCACCAAACAAATGACCATGTGTGGACAGAAGAGTTAACAGGGTTTTTAGCCTTGAAAGTTTTAAGCGGCTTGGATGGCTTAAGAGAATAACCAGTAGTCCTTTGAACTTGACCTACCCAGCCAGTGTGAGCCTGAGTCCCACTTCGTGCAAAAATCTGGAAAAGGTCAGAAGACCTATTGCTAAAAATCCATCTCCATCAGAATTGTGGGGGGTTTGTTTTTTAATTTTTTGGAGAACTAAGTATTTTTGAAAAACAAAATTAAACATGCACATGCTTGCTGACGGGGAGGGCCATTGTAGAGGGTGGAGGAGGAGGAACGGGGTGAGGGGTTGGGGCCTCAGGTGAGAGGGAGGGACACTGGGAAGGAGACATCAAGGTGAGTGACAAGGGGAAGGGGGCAGGGAATAGGAGCAGGAGTGCCTGTGAGTCCTACACTCTCCCCTTTTGAGCACACCAGGATCTGGGGACCCATGTATAGCAGTCTGACCCCCTTCTATGCCCCTCCTTATGTAAGCCAGGTTCTTGGGGGGTGTTAACTTTCTAGGGAGTCCCTCTTCCTATCCCTCCATAGGATTGGGGGTCCCTGCCCCTCTGGGAGTGTTTGAACCTCAGTCCCTGCCCTCTTGTGTGTGCCAGGATCCAAGGGGCCCTGCCTATCTATGGTGGTCTGACCCCCATCATGTGAGCCAGGTTCTGGGGGACCTGTCTTTTTGGGAGTGAGTCTGAACCCCACACCTTACATCTATGTGATCTAGGGGTCTCTGTCCCCATGTGAGCCAGGATCTGGAGAAGTAATGTCCTTTTGGGCGAGGAGGTGAGAACAGACTTGCTTGGAACATGCACCAAGAACACATTGCTAACACTGGGGTGAGGAATTGAGAATGAGCACGCTTGACACATCAGAGTCTCTCCAATCAAGCAGATCACACACCTCAGAGCGGCTATTTCAGGTTGTATTCATTTCCCTGGGGGGTTCTCATTTAGCCGAGACCATCACATGGAGATGACTACTGCTGTCTCCGCCACTGGCCTGCTGGATGACCTTGGTCAAGTCACTTCCTTATTCCCAATTTATATATGGGAAACAGGTGAAGTAAAGTTCTTTGAGATCTATTGGTGAAAAGCACGGTATAAAAGCTATGTCTTTTGAATACTATCCAGCCACAGTAGCATATCAACTGCATACCGAGGTGAGAACTACAACTGTCTAAATGGCCACTAACGTCTATGAATATACTTTTATCTTAAAACAAAACAAAACAATCCTCCCTCCCCCACCCTGGAAATTTAGCTTTTTGCAATTTAGTTAACACAGAGTTAAGGTTGCCTTTGCTGACAGTTTGTGGCCTTTTAAAACAAGGAGTTTATCAAAACTCAAACTTCTGAAAACCAGGAAATATAGACTTAAAAAAAAAACCAAACAAACCACACACGTAACCTTAAGTATGCCCTCTTTGAGAAATACCACAAAATACCGTAACACATATATACATATTCTGCCTTTTTACTGTACTGGACGGCTGCTCTCTACACCTGCCTTAAGTGCAAACACTGTGCCTATTTCCTGAAAGAATATCAAACTTGTTAAATTTAACAATTTACAACCCCCTTCACACATGCACACGATACCACCTAAACCTATGCTTTCCCCTACCTACCATTAAATCCATAGACTCCTCTCATATCTCATCACTACTGACAATACCCATAGCAAGACCACCCCAGTGCCCTTCTCCTGACACAGCCTACACAATTCCATATTGAAATGATTCCAGACTGGAACCTCAAGGTACACATGCACCTCTTTCCTTTGATCACACATGTGAGGGAGGGTCCAGACCCAGATCTCCTCACATCATCTCAATGACAGCTCTGTGATGCTCCCCAAACTAAACCACAGATCTCCTCATATCACAAACACATCTCTACCAACCAGCACAGCTACACCTAATAGGGGGACTGCAACTGGAATGCATGCAGATAGATCCCAGTGGCTCTTGCCAGTCCCAGGGGGCAGAGGTAAGATTGGATGGATATTTTACCTTGTAAAATACCTCGCATTTCCTGGTTTTCAGAAGTCTGAATTTTGCAGAACTTGACATTTTTGAAGGGCACAAACTATCATTGGGCAACCCTAACTCTGCATAACACAATTTTAGATCATTTAATTAAAGATATTTTGGCTATGAGCATGTATGTTAAAAGCACTAACTTTACTGATATGCCTACACATAATGAACCAGCACCAGTTTCCAGACAAAAACTGCTGTTAGCTTCTATCAGCAGTAACTTTACAGAACCTCACCCCATTCTGTTAGCACACAAAGGCAAAATCTGCAATAGCACAATTACATTTTGGCACCAGGACTATTAAAAACAGGATTACCAAATCCTGTACACTGCAATCTGTACTGAACATTCTAAATACTGGCATTCATTTGGTTAGTTAGCAACAAAACAATATTTTCCTAACAGTTAACTCACATGTGTATATAGACAATAAAAATGCTGGTAAAAGCACTATTTGAGAATGGGAATGAGAAAAGAACCTTATTTCTAAAAATACATAGTGGACTAAAAAGGTATAAAAGCCTCATGAACAGTTTGTCAAAATCACTGCTGTGAAATAATCTTTATACAAAATAGATTAAGGGAATAAGGATACAGGATTTATTTTTATAACACTCAAATTTAATTGGACTCTAAGTCTGGTCATACTGTGCATCCACAGTATAGGAAATAAGCTGTTTAAATCCCATGAAATGCACTTACATCAAACAAGGATTATGTTTTCAAGTGATACACAAGGAGAAAGAACACATGAAATTCTGAGCAACAAAGATCCCATTTTCATGCTAAAGAGAAACATGGAGACTTATCTATAATTGAAATGTTTTTCATAGTTTTCCCATGAAACATAAGCAAGTCTTTAAAACACTGATGAATGTGTCAATATTTAATTTTTGGTAATTAACACAGTCCACTTCCATCCTCCACTTCCATGTATTTGGAATAGACCTTTTTATAAACATAGTAAATTATTTTCTACAGTAGTACTTGAAAAATCCACTTGTAAGTGACAAATGGAAAGTCTTCCCTGGCAATCATGGGGTCATAAATCACCAATTTACACAGACTTTAAGCTTTCATTATAAAAAATGAATTGTCACAGTTTCAGGGCAACTGCACCTATACTGCTCCTCCAGGGTCCACTACAGGAGCACCTAGTCAGGTCTCAGACCTCCAGTTGTCACCTGTCTCTGCGCAGGGTCCTCTGTCTTACTCCCTTCTGACAGGAGATTTTAAGGCCACACAGCTGCCTGACATCATACTCTGTGATATCCACAGCAACCAGTCTGCCTTAAGGCCAGCATCTAGGATGAGCTTTCTCTCCAAGGAGTATGAAAGGTGTGATTTACCAGTAATCTGAACAGCTCTTTCTAAACAAGCACACTTATTCTTAGGGCAAAAGCATCACAAGGAAAAAAACAATAAAAGGATTTTAATGCTCACTAAACACACCAGGAATCGCCCATCTTTCACTTGGGGCGTCTGGTAGACCAACATTCCTTCTAACTAGGGTGACCAGATGTCCCCATTTTATAGGGACAGTCCTGATATTTGGGGCTTTTTTTTTTTTTTTTTTTAAATATAGACACCTATTACCCGCCACCCCATCCTGATTTTTTACACTTTCTATCTAGTCACCCTACTTCTAACCCTTCAGCAAGGGTTGAAGTCTTATCTCTTGGACAGAAAGTTTTGTCCATTTGTTGAATCAAAATCATAGTGTCTGTTTAAAGTCGGCTTTTTATTAAAAAAATAAATAAATAAGATCTTGTTTTGTCCCCCAGTCTCCTGAAAACAGGTAACTTCCATAACTCCCCAGGCCCAGCTTCAAAGCACCCCCCCCCACACATATACACACACAAATACATATCATTCACACTGTTACCAAGGGCTATGAATATTCTACAGCTAATAATGTCTAGCCCGTCTCAATATAATGGCTATTTCACATTCACACATTAAAACAAAATACAACATGGTGCCCAAAAATACTGCACGAGGTTGCAGTATTGTCACAGCGATCTCTAATCCTTAAGGTTGCAATAACCATATTAAGAACATTAAATGAGGTAGTGCTGTATTTCTCAGTCTGCAGACTACTCTAGTACCATTGCTGCTGTTTTGTCAAGCAGCAACGGATTAAAATGAACAGAAGTCTAGTCGGGTTTCAGAGTAGTAGCCGTGTTAGTCTGTATTCGCAAAAAGAAAAGGAGTACTTGTGGCACCTTAGAAACTAAATTAATTTGAGCATAAGCTTTCGTGAGCTACAGCTCACTTCATTGGATGCATTCAGTGGAAGTCTAGTCTAGTCAGCTTCGCTGCTGATATTCAGAACGCTGGGGGCAACAATGAAATTGCAAAGAACCACATCAGCTTCATGCTGCTACTGCTTGGTAAGACTAAGCAGCAGCAGAGCAAGACATTGGAGATATTCACAGAGAAGAAGCACACACACACAAAAAAAAAAACACAGCAGAGGGTGGAAAAGAGTTATAGAGTTGCATAGAGCTCTTTCTCCCCTTGCTTCACCACAGCCACAAAGCTGGAGGAGGGGTAGTGGAGAGCTACTACTTCTCCCCTTTATGCCTCATCCCTACAGGCATCAGCTTACCTTCTTAATACAAGAAGAAGTGGAGATTACAATGAAGTTGAATGGCAACAACTTTATTTTCCAAAAAATGCATCCAAATGCACCAAACTTTATTTCCCACTGTATTTTCCACCAAATGCATCCGATGAAGTGAGCTGTAGCTCACGAAAACTTATGCTCAAATAAATTTGTTAGTCTCTAAGGTGCCACAAGTACTCCTTTTCTTTTAACAAGTTTATACACCCACCCCCACAATTCACTGCTGCAAAAATCCATGAAGCCAAGAGCTTAGTAGAATCTAAATCAATTTATAAATCAAAATATAAGAATGCTGATAACTACATGAAATAAGAGAAGATTAAAAAGTTAAGAGATATTAACTCTGATGCTTCTCCCAAACATCTCCTTGCCATCACTCATGCTACCCAATATGCAGGAAGGAAATCCCTGAGCTTGTCAGCAAAGCTCCCCATTCTTTTCACATTCGAGTTCCTCCTGAAGGCCCACCTGTCACGATGCCTATAAGAAACTTGTTGTTAAGCAACACTGTCACGCTCATAGAGTATAACGCAGTATAAATTTTCATGTCCATTTTAAAAATACATCTGTTAACATAGCAATATTTGTTGCTTCCCTCTGCACTACCTGCTATGTGTCTTTAGGTTATAAAATCCCTGCCCAGGGGACTGCACTGCCTGTATAAGGAAAACACCAGACACTCCCTGGGCACTCCTGGAACTAAACAGTAATTAATAATTATCTTCAGGCATAAGACAGCTAGTAACTGCTTAGGCAAGAGGAAACTTTCCTTACAAGCGGATTATTCTGTAATTTTCCATCAATAGGTGTTTTGGACCTTCCTCTGAAGCATCTGATATAGTCTATAGCCTCAGACAAGATACAAGACTAGGGGAACCACTGGTATGATCTGGTATAGCAATTTTTATAACTCTAAAAAGATTAAATCTAAAAAATACCAGGGCAGATGGACTGACATAACAGATAAAAGCTTTTTGTTTAGTTTGCACTATACTGCTGCATGTTTTGTCAGTTACATATCTGAGCAAGAGTTTTCAGCTAGTAGATGTCAGCTGACCCCAGTGAGCAAGACTAGCCAAGGTAAAAGATCAGAGCTCATCTCCCTCCATGTGCAAGTGCCCAGTGACATCTGGAAATGATCAGTGGAACTGTCTGAAGGTCCCAAGTTCTCGTGGCCATTCCATTCAACCTCTCTCTCTAGCAGGGACTAGCCTATCAGTCCAAAAAAATGATGAAGGTTTTCTGAGGATGCGAGGGTATAACTGATAACTCATGCAGCCCAGGTAGCACCATCCAACTTTTCTCTTCTGAAGACAGCACACACTGAAGGCAGTTAGTAAACCTACTAACTCCACTTTTTGCTTAGCTGTAGAGATCTGTTAAGTAAGGTTTACACAATGTAGCCAAAGCAGGTTATACTGATAAATGTGCAGTTTTGCTAGTATAACTGCATCTACATTGGGGGCTTTTGCGGACACATCTGAACTTGGAGATCTGCAGTTTCCACACCTGCTTCAACTGTATCCCTTGCAATGAGATACACAGATTTCTCATTTTCTCCTCCTATATATACAGATAGATAATCTTCTTCCTCCTGTGTATATAAAATTAAAATAGTTTACTCCTGATGGAATTCTGCACCAAAAAATTAAATATTGAGCACAATATTTAAAAAATCTGCAAATTTTATTTGTCAATAAATAAATGCAGAGGCTCCAGCATGGCAGTGGGGAGCACAGGCCACTGGCTGCATGGAGGTGGGAGATCACCCTGCAGCCCCCCTCCCAAGACACAGACTTGGTGGGGAGGCTGCACTTGACCCTGACACAGCACAAGGGCCGGGCCTGCCCCAGAAACACCCTGAGGCCCTGCCCCTCCATATCAGGAAAACCAGATGTGGGCAGGCAGGTGCAGCCTGGCAAGATCCAAATGTGGAGGGGCTTGGTGTGGGGTGACAGGGTTTTGTGTGGGGCAATCTGGGTGCAGGCGGCTCGGTCAGGAGTCCGGGTGAAATCTGGATGCATAGGGCTTGTTGCGGGGTTCTGGGCGCAGGGGCCATGGGATTCTGCATGGGGGTCCAAGTGAAGGTGGTTAAGGCTCAGCAAGGTGAGTGTGGGTGTAGGGGGGGATAGGGCTTGGTGGGGGAAGTCAGTGACAGGTCCAGATGCTGGGGGAGTGGGGCTTGGTGAGGTGGGGGTCCAGGTGCACCTGGTTGGGGTCAGTGGGATGGGGGTCCAGGCAGCTGGGGCTGGAGCTCATCAAGATGGGGTTTGAGTGTGGGGAACTTGGCAGGCGGTGGTCTGGGTACAGGGGTGGAGGTCTAGATGCAGGGGGAGTGGGACTTGGCAGGGAGGGCTGGGTGCAGAGAAGGTGGGGCTAGATGGGGTGGAGATTTGGGTGCAAGGGGTCCAGATGCACAAGGGTTGGGCAGACAAGGGAGCAGCTCCCCATACAATTTCCTCTCAAGTCCCATGGCTTGGGATTGGGGCAGGAAGCAAGTGGGGAGGGTTGCGGAGCCAGGAGAGGTTTCTAGGGGTAGGTCTACCCGGTCCTGGCCATTCCATGCAGGGAAAGTGAACTCTTCACCCACCCTGAGCCAGAACTATCAGCTGAGCTCAGTGCAAGATAGAAGCCCCAGGTGAGGCTGGGAAGGGCCAGGAGCATGGGGCTCCGGGTGAGGCTTGGCGGGTGTGTGTCTGGTATAGAGGATCTGGATGCACAGGGATTGGTCGGATTGGTTTAACTGGCCCCAGTCAGGGCGTACCCAGCCACACAATTTACCTCTCCGCTGGCTGCTCCAGGCACCCAAAATGACACGCCCTGCTCCTGGGGAGGGGCACGTGACCACTCTTGAAGCTTCCCTGTCAGAAAGTCATTTCTGCAATGGACATGAGTTCTGCACACATGCAATGATGCAGAATTCTCCCAGGAGTAATAGCTGCATTAACTGAAAAAGCCCTTGGGATTTTTTGTTTGTTTTTGTGTTTTTAAAAACAAACTTCCCACTATTTCGTCAGTCTATAATTGTTCCCCAAGTTGTTTTCTGGGCTTCGACACATTATTAAAGAGATCTTTAGCTGTCCTAGTCTCAAAGCCAGTAACAAAGGGTAACCCTAATAAAAACAAAACAAAACAAAAACACTTCCAAGATAGAATACCTTATTGAGTTTGCCAAGTGAAGATATGAGATCTGCCCATTCGCTTGAAGATTCAAAGTTCCTCAAAGCTTTTTCAATCACTGAAGAATAATTTCTGTATCTGTAGTCCCTGAACAGCTCCTGCTCTTCTGGATCCATCTTAGGTTCTCATAGCAAGCCAAAACTACCTGGCAAACTAAAATGAATACACAGTGTTATGAAAAATTAACCAAGAATTAAATATTGACAAAGCCTACACCTGCAAAGATTGCAAGGGTGTAGTAAGTATGCAGACATGTTTGAAAGGGAACTGTAAACCATTCATTTAATTTAAAAAACTGACTTAAAAGTAATTTAAGGCATGACACCAATTTCCCATTGTCAACTTTCCTGGTTTTTCAGTCAGTTTCCTATTTTTAGAAATGCTCTCTCCTATGTCTGAGTGAATCGTTTATACGGTACCAGTAGGGGAGAGTGACTACACAAAAGAACTCATTATACACAAAGTAAATAAACTGGGGAGGAATAAGGGAGGGAGAGGAAGATATTTTTCCTACTTTTTCAGCTACAGTAATCGATGGCATTACCTGCAGCAACAGAAAGTTAAAAATTCACACTTAAGCATGATTTTCTACTTTGTGCCAATTTGCATGATTTTATTTCAAGTCTCACAATAGAGAGTTTCTCTTAAAATCCCAGCTCCTGGAGTTGTGCAAAGTAAGAATATCAGTTCTCACTTTTTTAAAAAAAAGTGTTGAATCTTCATGGTTGTAGAATAAAGCCTTAAAACATTACCTAAGTGCATACCAAAGGCTCAAAAACCAGAAGTAAGTTGAAAGAACATAAAACATTTTTTTTTTAGAATCTCATGATTTTTAGACCCATCTCATAGTTCTGGGGCTCCTGACCCATGTTTCAAACAGCTGGGATTGGCAATACTGACAAACTCACTAAAAATGTTCAGTGAGAGGCTCCTATTTTAGTCATTAAAATAAGTCAATATCTGAAAACAATTCTAATCAACTTATTCTTTAAAATGTTGGTAGTTAAGGGACAAGTTCTATTCTTCCCTCCATCAAAGATAAAGCCTTTCCCCTCCACCAGCAGAGTTTTAAGTACAAGTGCATTCAACATTCTGGAAAGGTAATGGCACCGCCAGTCAATATTAGCTCTGCATTAATGAAGTTTCTAGGCAATGAATACATTAGGCCTCATCTTCACTACAAAAAAGGTCTTTCCTTAATTGGTGATAGAGAAGACCAGGCAATCTGTAATTTTCACGTTAGCTGGTGGAGCTGTAACCCAACCTGTTAACACATATAAAAACTACAAACTACCTGGTTTTCTCTACGATTTTATGTTGAATTAACTAGCTTGAATTAAGAATACACCCTTTCTTCCCCTCTCCAGTGAACATATGACCTTAGAAAGTGACAAATTATGAACAAACTTGAATCTATAAAACAACTTACTTATATTTCATCCTTCAAACCCATTTTTTAATCCTCAAATAGCAATGCATGAAAACAGGAAGAAAGATGTGGTTACTAACTCACTATCAGTTATGAAGTTAAAAAGCAAAATTATCTGACATCCATCCAGGCTATGTCAAGACATACACTTACTGCGCAGTAAGCTGGGATATAAATCTACAACACTTCAGCGTGCTGTGTACTAGCTCTCCATGTGGACCCTGCTCTTGCACCTTAAAAGTTTCCTCGTGATCTCTGACATACGCTGTTCCAAATCTATCTATTCAGGAGTGGTACTTTACGACTGGAAAAATTTGTGAGTGGGCTTGTACAATAGGGTTGCTTGTGATAATGGGGGGGGGGAGAGGGGCGAGACAGGGCTCAGCAGTTCTGAGTATCTCTTCTGAATTAAGTCAGATGTTCCTAAAAATCTCATGCTTCAGGGCTTCAACCAATCACCTGCAGAGGTCAGGAAGGAATGTCCCTCTACTCAACCTCACCATATTCTGTTTTTTGGTCTCCTTCCTCTGAAGCATCAGAGATAGCCAGCTGGAGACAGGACACTGGATAGGGGAGGCTGGTACTCTGAGGAGGTACTGAGTATTCACTCTCTCAGGTGCTTGGCTGGCTGGTTCTTGCTCACATGCTCAGAGTCCAACTAATCACCCACCATATGTGGGGGTCAGGAAGGAATTCTCCCCCAGATCAGATTGGCAGTGCCATAAGGGTTTTTCCACCATCCTCTAGAGCATATGTATGTGGGTTGCTTGCTAGATTCATCTGGATATATTTCATTTAATCAAGTCCCTGCCACTGCAGGGGCCATGGGCACTGGTACAACTTGGTCCCTTCCATCTTTTGCCTATGGCACATAACAGTTTATGTCTGAGAGTTGTAATACCGTGGTTTAATTTCAGTTGCTGGGTTATGTTTGTAGCCTGTGATATACAAGAGGTCTGACTAGATGATCTGGTAGTCCCTTCTGGCCTTAAATTCTATGACTATGACACTTCGGCCTGGTCTACACTAGAAAATTAGGTCCGCAAAATGACGTTGCTCAGGAGTGTGAAAAATCCAAACCTCTGAACAGCATATTTAAGCCAATCTAAATCCCCATGTAGACAGCAGGGAGGTGGATTACCTACACTGACAGGAGAATTCCTCCCATAAGTGTAGCTAGTGTTTACACTGAAATGCTACAGTGAGGCAGCTGTAACATTTTAAGTGTAGATAACCCCACAGATGTATAGTATGCAAGCAACTTTATTTATTATTACTTAAAATAAAGAATGCCAATTTTTTTTTTTATTATTATTAAAAAGAGAGTTTACGTTTTTCAGGCCCAATTCTTTCTCTCATTGTATTACATGCTTTATAAGTTAGAATTGTTTAGAGTGATGCTAAACATAGCAATGCCAGCTTTAATATTAGAATCAGGGTGCTTGCACTGCTATACTAATTGTGACTAGTCCTGCATCCTAGTGTCACTGTATTCTGAGATAATATAGAAAATACAAACTACAAATAATAGCTATACCTACAAAAAAAACCACCTTGCATGGACACAGCTATACCAGCAGAACTGCACAATTTTCCTGGAATAAAACTGCATCTGAGTATATTTGGATTGGAATTTATTCAGACGAACACTTTATGATCAAATTATAAACACATTTAAGAGTGACTGATTTTCATGGAATCACAAATCATTTTCAAATTATAAAGATGTACCTATTTCTCTCAATGGACCATTTGCCATCAATAATCCATTTTTGTACTTAAATGTTTAGTAGTTACACTCTCATCCTATATAAAGTACCTCCATAATGCATGCCAATTTCAGAAATAATAAGGGTATTTATCCAAAAGCACAGTAATGCGTCTTGTGGAGAAAATAAATAGGGAAATGTTATTTACTCCTATTATTGACTTCTGAAGTCAATTTGAGTTGTGTAGCTAGATGTCAACAAATTTACATTCAATTTTAATAACTGCAAAATAATATTTGAATGAAGGCAAGATAGAATATTTTCTTGTATAATACAGACAACAACAAGTAATTAAATAATACTTGTTATCAGTGACCCTGAAGCCCACATTCCATTGCTAGAAAGCCCCATTTTAATTTGTAAACTAATACATTAAAATTTACTCTATAAATCCTACCTTAAAATATTAAAGATTAATGTGACAAATCTTAGGACTATACTTCAACCTGTAGGCACAATAGAATGTGTAGTTTATTACCATACTGATGTGCTCACTACTGGAGTAACACCTTAACTGACATTTTTTGTGCTTTTGTTTTGTATCAAACATATCCAACTGTTTCATTATAAGACTATTGTTGAAAAAAAGTATTAAATGATCCATGTTTTGCATCATTTACTACTTTCAGAATTAGCTGACCTTAGAATCTAATATACTGGAGTAAAGGCTTTAGTTTTATTTCCTTATGAATTCTCTATTCTTTTACTTTAATCTCTTGCCACCTCACTGTATTGCTCTTTACTTTAATCTACCGTGTCAACACAGTAGATTCACTAAAAAAAAGTTTTAAAAATCATATTATGAATCAAAATCTATATGATTTCTTTAAATGACAAAAGCTTGCTTTTAAAACACCCCAGCATTGATGAATAGAAGTGAAATTTGACCAGGCTGTTTTCATTGTTAAAGATAAGATCAATGAAAAAGTACATAGACTAAATAAATTATGTAAAGTAATTTAGACATTTCCTCCCATTTTTATCTATCTTAGATGAAAGAGAGACAAGAAAATATGTTCGGTTTTAAAATATTACTTTTAACCTGAGATGTAGCTTTAATATTTGCGGCTGATGCCTATAGATAAACATTTGCTTGATAAACAAGAAGGTTTTTGTCCAAACACACCATAACTTGATTTAAGTTTCTCTGTACTCTTTCCATTTCCCCTATTAGTAATGACTACGCAGTGTATATGCCAAGTTCCAACCATGCATCACTGGGCAGACGGCAGGGCACTTTTGCTCAGCAGGAATCAGGGGCTCCCTTTTCCCAGGTGCAGATTAGACACCGTGCTTTGGGCAGAAGTTCACCCTGAGCCAGTGGTAACCGTTAGAGGAGGAAACCCTGCAGCATCTATGCAGCAAACAGGGCCCTCCCAGCCCTCCCCGCAGCATGTAATAGCCAGGCACTATGGCAAAGACCACAGCTGTTACAACAGCCTGCTGATGCTGCAGGGAGGGGAGGGTGTGAGCTGCAGCATCTCAGACAGTCTGCACTTCTGCACTAAAATAGGCGTGTACATACATACATCCTCCCTCACAGACACACAGATCCCCTGCTTCTCATACATAGGTATATACACACACACACACACACACACACACACAAGAATGGCCATACTGGGTCCGACCACTAGTCCATCTAGCCCAATAGCCTGTCTTCTCACCGTGCCCAGTGCCAGGTGCTTCAGAGGGAATGAAGGGAACAAGGCACTTAATGCGTGATCCAGCCCCTGTTCTAGCAACTGGAGGCACAGCGAGACCCAGAGCATGGGGCTGCGCACTGTGTATATCAATCTCCCCACTGTATTTTCCACCCAATGCATCCGAGGCAGTGAGCCGGAGCTCACGAAAGCTTCTGCTCAAATAAATGTTAGTCTCTCAGGTGCCACAAGTCCTCCTGTTCTTTTTACACACACCTGAGATGCCCTAGACACACCCACTCCCCTGTACACACGAGCCCCCTTTGCGCGCGCACACGTGACTACACACACACACACACACACACACACACACAACTCTTACACTCCCCCCCCGACACCCCCGCATTGGCTGGAGCCCCTCGCCCCCCGGGGATGGGGTGGGGGACGCGGCGCAGGGAGCCCGGGGACCCACCTGGCGGGGCGGCGGTTCCGGGCGGGCGCTGCTGCTGCTGCTGCTGCTGCTTCCCAGCGACGCGACCGCGTCCGGGTCCCTGCCCCTGTTCGGGGCGGGGCCAGCGCGAGGGGGGGGGGAAGTCCCTCCGTTTCTATGGTAACCGGGCGGGGTCCCGCTCCTGAGCTCGGGGACCCGCCTGCCCGGGCGGCTCCGCTGCGGCCAACTCGGGCAATACCATCCTGCACTGGGGAGAGGGGAGCCTCAGCCGCCGGAAATGAGGAAGTCCGGTCCACCTTCCCCGCTGTCAGGGATGTGGAGAGGCCCGGATTCATGATGATTACATTGGGACGTACACCTCCCCCCCCCCGTAGGGCCAGGGTAAGTGGTACATTCCTATAGCCTGGCTGTGTATCTGGCGCCACCTGCCGGCGAAGGTGCGGAAGCGCAGCGGACCCGAGCGCCCCCGCTAGTGCCCTTGCACGCAAAGCCGGGGCCACCCCTCGGGACGCTGCTGGGGCGCTGCGCTAGTTCAAGCCGGTCCCAGCGCCGATCTCACACGCCCGCTCGCTCTGCGGTGGGTCGTGCATCTTGCAGAGCAGGTGCCAAGGCCACCTGTGCGGAGGGGCGTTGTTTCTGTAACACAAGCAACAGCAACGCCGCCTGCTGAAATGATCAGCAGTGACACAATCGGCACACTGAAACAGCGATCACTGGGGAGTCAGGTTTCCGAAGGGCAGCTGTGTTACTCTGTATCAGCGAAAACTAGAGGAATCCTTGTGGCACCTTAGAGACTAACAAATGTATTTGGGCATACGATTTCGTGGGCTAAACCCCACTTCATCAGATGCATGGAATGAAAAATATGGTAGGCAGGTATATATATTACATCAGGTGAAAAGGTGGGAGTTGCTTTACCAAGCGTGTGTGGGGCGGGGGGGGGGGTCAGTGCACTGCTGATGAGGCCAATTCAATCCAGGTGGATGTGGCCTATTCCCAACAGTTGACAAGAAAGGGTGAATATCAACAGAGGGATACTCACGCCTTCTTGTCAATTGTTGGGATTGGGCCACATCCACCCGGATTGAATTGGCCTTGTTAGCACTACAAAAAGTAATAGTCCAATAGTCATTTCTATTGGTTTGCTGAAGGGAACATTTCTGAGAACCCAACAGTGACGTGTGAGGAGGAGAGCAAGTCTAGAAGAGGCTCTGCCTCTCTTGTGAGATGGGGTATCTGACAGAAAAGTGTAGAACCATTACTCTAAAATAAAGCTGGATGCCTACTGGCTTGCCAACAGTGCCTAAGAAGGCCAAGTACAGGCAGCACCTTGCAAGTGGTGAAGCCTAGGCAGGAGCAGTGGGTAGAGTGGCCTTTCTGTCACCTTTGCACCTTCAGAATTCAGGATTCAGTCAGGGACATACCTATCCCATAACAGGTCAGACCGGCCTCCAAGGCTACTCTAACTTAAGCTGTTTGCGTTGCAACAGCTCTTTATGGATCCACATCACCTCCTGTTCCAGCATGTCCCCAACCTTTCAACTGCCTACAAGGTCTCTACATGAGAGAGTGCCAGCACAACAATGGCCAGGGAAACCCCTAATGCAGGGAGTATTCCTTGGGCATCAGTTCAGCGGAAGTGCTATAAAGTGTGTGCAGCAGAATCCAGGAGGAGAGGGGACAATGTTTAACAAGCTGTAGCCAAACCAGGTTATATTACAGATTGGTAACTAGTATAAACGGAACTAAAAAGAGTGTTAGAACGCCCATAGCTGGGAGCCTAGGGCTGCAATACTGTTCTACTATAACTAGATCCCATTCACAAGCGCTGGTCATGCCTTGTTAGAATCTCTTTGGACTACAAACATGTCTAATCTGATTATAAGCAGGGCTTGAAAGTCAGTGTTTGTGGAGCCCAAATTGATCTCTGCTGGGCAACTTGACAAACAACTCAGAGCCCTGGGGTGAGTTAGGTTATGGGTATACCTGTCGCATTGTTCTCCTTTCAGTCTTCTCTGAAATTAAAAATGAAAAAGGATGGCTTAGGTCTGATAAATATGCTAAGTGACTAGCTGAGTTAGTTCAGTAGCCTTTGAACACTAGAGGCTTAAATATAATAATCTTTGCTTAATTCTCAAGCAAAAATAAATGACTCCATTTGTCAACACAACAAAAACACAATGCAACTAGGTAAATCCATTTGACTCAAGAGAAAGACAGAAGTGGACAAGAAATGTTACATGAAAGAATTTTTCATTGCATACATCCCATGAATTAAAGGAGACAAACTATGCCTATTTCACTGTAATTATTATATTGAAAGATCTTAGTATGACACTTTAATAAGCTCCAAGTTCACTCAGGTTTTGGGAGGAAAAATAGCTGGTGCAAAAGGACACACTTTAGAGACTTGAATTGTAGTAGATATTATTTCAGATACAGCTAACATTGTATAATAGATGCACTGAACTCCCAAGTAACTCAGTATATCAGCTTTGCCACTTAATTTTGTTTCATTCATATGCACATTTTGTATTTCCCTTCTGTACATTTTTGTAGAAGTTAATCCGAACAATTTGAGATATATCTTACATAAAACATTGTAAGTCTCAAGCAGCATTTATGATTTAAAAATAAACAAATAATCACATGTAAAATTTATATACACATTGGTATCAAGCCAATTCATGGACACCTGGTTACACTGATAATATCTGATCACTTATATCTTGTAATATTAATCTATTAATGTCTAGTCGCATTCTCCAATAATATTTACCTTTCATATAGCAACATTCATGTCCAAAACTTAATTCTTTACAAACATTAACCCACACTGTGGCTTTAAGCCAGGGCCTGTGTTGGGGTGAAGGGGGTGAGAAAAAAACATGCAGCAACTGCATTCCCAGAGAAAATGTGGGCCAGCAGTCCAAGCACACTTTGAAAAGGTGCTCTCCCACAACAGTTCAGCTCCACCAGCTGGTGCAAAGGGAAATGTCTCTGGTCCACAATGCCTTTGGAGATTCTAATGCTGGGGTTGGAAATAGATTAGCATAGTACTTGCAATCCCCAATGTCAATATGGCTGGCCCCTGAGCAATTTGAAGGGAAAGGATGTAAAGAAGCTCCTTGTTCTCTCCCTTCCATACCCAACCTAGGGCACAATCCAGTTCATAATCTAACTTCTATATGCATATGACACACAAAAAGTCACCACATGTGAACTGTTTTTTCACTAATCAACTGCCCATGGAGCCTGTCAATATCAGAGGGTAAAACAGCTATATATACAGCATTCTGAGCTCCCTCATCTGGAATTTTAGGAGCATTCAGACCTACCAAGTCAGTCTTCAGTCATCTGGGACACTCAGCACTAAGAATTCTGTCAAATTTCTTTTTCTCATTCATCATCCTGGTTTGAGTCTTGGACAATACTACAATTCCAATTTCAGACATACTGTAGGCAGTATGTGGTCAGCTGTCCTTCTCATGTACTCCATTCTTGGTATCTTCCACAAATGTTTTCCATAAGCTTCACTAGCTGCTTCTTAGTGATTGTATCACTGAAATTTCTGCTGCTGATCTTGGCTGCAACTTGCAAATGCCCAAACACCCATGACATTTGATATGTTTACATCTGTGGTTATAACAGGGAAAATACCATATTTCAATTATTGATAAAATACTGTATAATTTTAGAATAAGGGAGACAGAAAAATGATTGATCTCAAATAACACATCTGTCATTAAAATGAAAGAGTGAAATAGTATTGCAAAAAGCTAAATAGAAGTGTTTCTGGACAATGGTCCTAATTATAAAAAATAAAAACAAATAAGATTCTAAAGAATAAATTTGCAGATGACACCAAACTGAGAGGGTTTGCAATCACTTTGGAGGACAAGATTAGAATTCAAAAAGACCTTGATAAATTGAAGAATTGATCTGAAATCAACAAAATTAAATTTACTAAAGTACAAAAGTACACTTTAAAGGAAAAATCAAATGCGCAACTACAGAATGGGGAATAACTGGCTAGGCAATACTGCCAAAAAAGTTCTGGTGGTTATAGTGGATCACAAATTGAATGAGTCAACAAAGTGATGCAGTTGTGAAAAAGGCTAATATAATTCTGGAGAGTATTAATAGGAGTGTCATATCTAAGACACAGTAGGTAAATATTCTGCTCTGTTGAGACTGGCGAGGCCTCAGCTGGAGTACTGTGTCCAGTTTAGGGCACCACACTTTTAAAAAGAGATGGACAAATTGGAGAGGGTCCAGAGGCAAGCAATAAAAATAATAAAAGCTTTAGAAATCCTGACCTATGAAGAAAGGTTAAAACACCAGGCATTTTTAGTCTTGAGAAAGGAAGACTGAAAGGGAATCTGATATATGCAAGGGAGTTGTAGCTGTGTTGGTCCCAGGATATTAGAGACAAGGTGGGTGAGGTAATATCTTTTATTGGAGCAATTTATGTTGGTGAGAGAGACAAGCTTTCAAGCCACGCAGAGCTCTTTCTCAGGTCATGATGGACCTGAAGAAGATCTCTGTGGCTCAAACACTCTTACTACCAGAAGTTGGGGGAACCTGATAATAATCTTCAAATATGTTGAAGGCTGTTACAGAGAATGGTGATCAATTGTTCTCTATGTCCACAGAAGGTAGAACAAGAAGTAATCAGCTTAATCTGCAGCAAGGGGGGCTTAGGTTAGATATTAGGAAAAACTTTCTAATTATAATGATAGTTAAGTACTGGAACAGGCTTCCAACGAAGGTTGTGAAATCCCCATCATTGGAGGTTTTTAAGAACAGGTTGGACAACCACCTGTCAGAGATGGGCTAGGTATACTAGGTGCTGCCTTATCATGGGGTGACAGGCTAGATGATCTCTCAAGTTCCCTTCTGGCTTTACATTTCTAAGAGTCGATGAAAACTATGGCCCAGAGCTTCAGCTACAGCCAAGGAGTGCACATTTCAAGAGGGAGGTACAAAACTGAATTTTGATCTCTTCCGAACATGAGCCTGACCTGATAATGGTTCAGCCCTCTGGTGAAACTTGGGGCAGCCTACAGGATTCCTGTAAGTTACACCCCCAGTGATCAGCAGGAAGTAGGGACGTTGCTGGCTGAAAAAGAGGAGTTTGGTGTGAGAGCTGCAATACTGGCGTTAAACCACTAGAAGACTCCCCCAGCACTGAAGTGACTTTCTTGAGGCCATCTACACTAGCTTTAGGACCAAAATCTGTTGTCAGCAAATTGTAAAACCAGCCACACCAAGGATCTGGGCCTGTATTTCTAAGAGTTTGTTAGTTTCAGTAGCTTAATTTCTTACAGTGGAAAAAACATTTATGCAACACAATAAAATTAATTATTCAGAGCTTCAGGGTATATTTTGTCACTGCAGGAATTTAACTCCCATTAACCTGAATTGGAGATATACATGTGCACTGAAAAGAAAACATATTTCTTAACTCACTAATCTGTGTTACTCAGACCAACGTTGTAATAAACATAACATTTTATATTGTTGGCAATCCACTCATGATGTCTAATAGTTTAATTGCAAAATAGCCAATACCATGTGTCCTTATTAAGTATTTTTACATCAAGCCTTTTTCAGATCAAAAGTTCAGATTCCCCAGTCCCCCATCTACATATTTTCACTTATCCTCTCTGTAAGGCTCTGTCTATAGTACACTTTTTTCTTAGTTTCCTACAGTTGTTGCTATCAGTGCATCTTCACTGGTGTTTCCACCAGGGTAGCTTATGCCTGCTGCAAACAGGTCTAGACAACATGGTGCTTAAAATGCTGGTGTGTGCCCACACCTTGATTATGCTAGTGCTTCTACTAGTGGAACTGAACCAGTGATAGAAAATGTGAGTAATTTTAGGAAAGTAAGTCTACTGGTGATGAAGCTGTGTATGAGCTTATATTTACAGTAATAAAATCTCCTCTGTTTACAAAATGAGATCGTGAAATACACTGCAGTGATCTAGTACCTCACCTCAGTGTGGAAGAGATTGTCACAATATTATGAGTTGAGTTTACTATGTGGTTTTGTGAGTGGTAATAATTCATTGCAGACCATCTCTCTGCCTGCAAAAAAGTTAGTTTTCGGTGTTACCTCTGCTTGAACATGAAATGGTGTGGGATCAGCAACTTTTTATATGGCAAGAAAAATAAAAACCACAGTAATGAATCAAGCTACCATACTGTACAAATACAGAATTCCAACATGCACATTATATAACGCATCATATCCCAATTCCAGTTTAGAAAAGGAGAATTTATTGATCCTGTTTTTCTCCCCCCTTTCCCGCAGGGCTGGAGCTATAGGACAGACTTCATCCCCAGAGGGGCAGCAAGAGCACCTACTCTTGCACACAGCAGCATCCTGAGCACACAGGTGGGGAGAAATACCTGGGTGCAGCTCCCACTCCAGCTGTGCTCTTTAGGCAGGTCCTTGCCCTGGGCAAACAGTGGCTATGGGGGAGGAGCCTGGAATCTTCCCCATCTCTGTGGTGTAATTATTGGGGTTACTCTCTACCTCAACCCTCTAGGGTGCCTATAGCATATCTGATGTACTGCATCTTGAATGCAAGCTCTGCTGGTGCATCCGCAGCTAGGTCTTGTAGGTGCTAGCCTTGGTGGGTCCCAATAACTGCTCAAACACATGGCTAAGGAAAAGGTTTTTACTAGGGCTGGCAGGAAGGGGAAAGATTGCAAATACCCTAGGTCAGTGGTTCTCAACCTATTTACTGTTGTTGGCTGCATGTGCAGCTCTCTATGTGTTATGTGGGCTGCATCCACACAATATATATACTGCCTGTATGGCCCTGAGGATGTCACACAGGCTGCAGCAGTGTGCTGATTGGGCCTCAAGTGCTCACACAGCAACAGCTTAAAATGCGCAATAGCAGTTCTTGTTTGGGTCCCTGGGGCAGTCCAATTGAGAGTCGGCGTTCTTGAGGCCGAGTGCCCGGGTGCCCTCTCCAGTCCAGTCTCTGTTCAAACAAATAAGCATTTGTGGGTTTCCCAGCCAGGCTCAGTTAGCGAAGAAGGCACCACCACAGGGAATGAGGGAGCCAGGTGCCTCCACTCAGACACATCCTATATACCTTCCCTGCTTATGGGGGACAGATTCTTTATTCTTATAGCCAAGGGAGAACTTACCCTCCCTCGCTCCTGCAGCTTGGGTGAGATGGTACATTCCAGCATCAGGTGAGTGGCAGGCGGGAGCACTGCAGAGCACTCTGGGTGGCTTCCTAAAGCTGGCCAGGGGAAAGGCCTGGGTACCACAGACTTGTGCCTAGCACTCTGTTCCTGCAGTTACACTCTTAGGTCCCAGCAATGTCCCAAGAGCCATAGTCTAGCCCAGCTACCCTGTTTCCCACTCCCAGGATTGTATTATGAGCCTCAGGCTATTTAGTGATTTTCCAGAAGCCTCAGCTCCTGGAGTCCTGTGATTGAGGGAAAAATTTAGGTTCTTAAAGTAAGTTTCTTGCTCCCCCTCCCCAGCCCTGCATGAGCAGAAAAGCTTGAAAATGGGATTTGCATGTATCTTGCAAGCTCAGAAACCAGAAGGCAGATTAAAAGGAACCAAAATTTATGATTAAAAATAAATCTCATGATTTTTTAACTGCTGGGGTTAGTAATAGCATAGCTAGGAGTATAGGGTTACATAACGGGGTAGGTTACCTCCCAAATGTCCCCACATAGTCAGGTTTGCCAGTAACCTGCCTCAATTTCCCTCTTCAACAGGGCTCCTTAATAAATTCCACACACCCAGGTCATCTTCTTCTTATCAGATGCGGAGCTTGCCAGGTCAATCTGCAGCAGCCTCATCAGTGAAGTGCAAAGCCCTCAGCGAAGCAAGCTCAAGTCCCCCTTTCCTTCCCCCAGGCGTGCTCAACCCCTGTCCCCAGCAGCTAAGCCTGGGCAGGGAATGTACCACTGCTGCCTCCCAGCCAGACTCTCTCAGACAGAAGCAGCTCTGTCCCACTCCCCACTAGGCTGCCAGGGAGAGCAGCTGAATGTGTAGGGGTGGAGATGCAGGGAGAGAAGGACAGAGCCCCCTCCCTACCAGGCAGGCCAATCTGGGGAGGGGCACTTGACCCTGCATACCCTCGCTATGCATTGCCTTTGAACTGACCATCTTAGTTCTACCCCCTCAGGCTGGGAATCAGCTGATTAATTATGGCACAGGTAGGGCTGGCCCTAGGGTTGCCAACTGTCTAATCACACAAACCCAAACACCCTTGCCCTGCCCCCTGCCCCGCCCCTGCCCTGCCCCTTCTCTGAGGCCTGCTCTGCTCACTACATCCCCCCTCCCTCCATCACTTGCTCTCCCCCACCCTCACTCACTTTCACCAGATTGGGACAGGGGATTCGGGTCCAGGAGGGGGTGTGGGGTGCAAGCTCTGGGAGGGAGTTTGGGTGATGGAGAGGGCTCAGGGCTGAGGCAGGAGATTGGGGTACGGGGGGTGAGGGGTGCAGGCTATGGGAGAGAGTTTGGGTGCAGAAGGGAGCTCTGGGCTGGCGCAAGGGGCTCTGGTGCAGGAGGGGGTGCAGGTTCTGGGAGGGAGTTTGGGTGCAGGAGGGGGTTCAGAGATGGGGCAGGGGGTTGAAGTTCAAGAGGGGGTTTCGGGTGCTGGCTCCTGGAGGGGGCTCAGGGCTGGGGAAAGGGTTTGGAGTGTGGGAGGGAGAGAGGCATGTGGGCTCTGGCCAGGCGACGCTTACCTCAGGTGGCTCCCTGCCAGCCCTAGCTCCGTGCTGCTCCCAGAAGCAGCCGGCACATCCCTGCAGCCCCTGGGGGGAAGGGGACTCCACATGCTGCCCCTGCTTTCAGGCACCGCCCCCACAGCTCCGATTGGCCGCAGTTCCTGGCCAATAGGAGCTGTGGAGTCAGCACTTGGGTTGGGGCAGCACGCGCAGACCCCCTGTCCTCCCCAGGGGCCGCAGGGACATGCCGGCTGCTTCCGGGAAAGGCATGGAGCTAGGGAAGGCAGGGAGCCTGCTTTAGCCCTGCTTTGTCACCGGACTTTTTTTGGTGTGAAATCTCCCAGTTTGGCTTCAGTAGCCTCCAGGAGATAGACCCTGATTCCAGGAGACTCCCGGTGCAACCGGGAGGTTTGGCAAGCGTAGCTGGCCCCCATATCTCCTTAAAAGGGCCAGTCACCCTGTAACAAGCTAGAACACTAATTTTGAACACTCTTCTACTAGCTTGATCAAATCTTCAATAGCCAGTCACCATTTTACAACTCTGTTTTGCTCTAACCACCTTTAAACTGTCCTCAGTTTGAAAACCCATGTCAATATAACCCAAATTTATCTTGGCTTGCCCAACAACCAACTCAGAACGCCAGGCTAAGTTAGTTTGTGGGTACATACATATGTGTTGCCTCTCAGTTTGTTCAAACTGAATATGATAAAGGATGGTTTGGAAGATAGTCTATAACTCTGTTCAGGCAGGGAGTTCAATGGATGGACCCTTATATGGGCATGGAGCCCCAATGTCTTCAACAGAGCTCCATGCAAGTCCAGGATCTGCCCTCAGGATGCTCCTGGCAGGATCAGGATCTAGGTATCAGTCTGAGTTACCACTGTACTAGCCTTGAACTCTAG